>NW_017672325.1:148281-163738 GCF_001879085.1 Nicotiana attenuata
AATTATATAGCCGCTCTAAAAAATAATTGGCCAAAAACCATATATTTTTCATATATTAATATATAAATTACATATTTTATACATAATAAGTGTATATATTTTTTTGTATATTTGACTAACTTATGTAATTATTTTTGACCGACCGACCAAATGTATAACTTGCCCATTTAAATCGACATTTTTTTTTACTGTGGGGGGGGGGGGGGGGTCATGAAGAACAAACCCCAAAGAACTTATTTTGAATCATTTTTTATAATTTTTCCCATTTTTAAGAGGAAAAAGAAAGAAAGAAAGAAAGAAAGAAGAAGGAAAACAGGCAATGAGACAATGTACATGAATGGTGAATTTTTTAAAGTCTCATAAAGTTGAGAGTTCAGACAGGGATCAGAACAGACATATCATTGTTGGAGAATAAAGAATAAGAGACTTGTATAAGCCAGCTGTGTAGTTCCCTAATCTTTGCTGTTAATTTGATTATTTAATTAAATGTCCATATTGTTTTTTTTCCAATATGTGTATTAATTTTAATAGTTCTCCTTAAATCATGTCTTAAGCACATGCATTTATCTATACACTAATAGCATGGAATTACTAAGTTAACCCTATCAATTAATCACTTTTCATCTTCTAAAACAAATTTATGTAATTGAAGGGGAGAAAATTTCTGACCTATTTTTTTACTGAGAGGCGGAATTAGAATTTAAAATTTATGGGTTACACTGAACTTATAGCTGGTCATAGTTACTCGATTCGTGATTAAATATTTATATATTTGATAAATTTTCTAATGCAAATACAAAGTTTAAACAAAAGTTACTGTATTTATCCGAATTCGTAACTGATACTCTCCCTTCAACAATAACAACAACACAACAACATACATGATGTGGTCCCACAAATGAGGTCCTGTGGAGTATAATGTGTACGCAGACCTTACCTTTACTTTATAGGGGCAGCCCGGTGCACAAAGCTCTCGCTATGAGTAGGGCCCGGGGAAGGGCCGGACCACAATGGTCTATTGTACGCAGCCTTACCCTGCATTTCTACAAGAGGCTGTTTCTACGGCTTGAACCCGTGACATCCTGGTTACATAACAACAATTTTACCAGTTACGCTAAGGCTCCCCTTCAGAACTTACCTTTAGTAAAGGTAAAAAAAGAATTTCCGATAAACTCTCGGCTCAAGAAAGTTTGATACTCTCCCTTCCTGGTTCCCATGTGTAATATTAAAAGGCTGTTCTCTCTTCTTCTTTTTTTAAGGAAAATATTATATTTGGTGGGTCCCTTCCTTTGTGTAAGAGTGAAGTAGTTCTGTTTACTTGATCAGGCTTGAATACAAGAGTAGAAGTGTAGAATAGGTAAGAAAGTTCTATTTGTTGTCATTTTTGCATAGAAGTTGTGCTCTACTTCAGATACTGTAACAATATTGTGTTCTTTATCAGAAAATTTTGGGATTTTAATAATTTGGACCACAACTGTGACCAATCTAAAGTTAAAGAAAAATGGTATCCACATCTCTTAAGAAAGACAGACAGCACCAATTTTAGATTCTGATTTTATTCGAATAAATTTATAGCCTTCTTGCCTTTTTCTATTTTACATGTGGGCAAAAAGAGAATCAACAACTATACTACTGTCTACTGTTCGATTATCACTTCTCTTTTGTAGAAAACAGTCTGGTATTGATATGTGGCCTCTTTTCATCTTCGTTTTATCTTTTTGAGCTGAGGGTCTATCGGAAACAGCATCTCTATTCCCTCGGAGTGGGGGCAAGGTCTGCGTACATACTACCCTCTCCAGACCCCACAAGTAGGATTTCACTAGGTCGAGTTGTTGTTGTTGTTTTGTAGATAACACTCTAAAATTTATCAATTTAATTTTTTAGATTATGTTAATGTTTTATATAAATCTTTTTGTTCCCAAGTAGTACTTTTTTTTCATTTTCAGGTTTTCTATATATGAAAAGTTTTGACATAATTTGTAATTTTTTTTAGATTGAGCTGCCACAATTAGCGGTTACGGCGCCTAAGACTATAGTTTTTGGATGTTTGTATGAAGAACTTAGGGTTAAAGGCGGGGCCAAGAAGTTATACAAGATAGCCGAAGTGAGACAGAGGAAGGCACGTGATCTGGACCAAGTGAAATGCATAAAAGACGAAGAATGTAAGGTATTGATGGAGGAAACACATATTAAACAAAGATGGCAAACCAATTTCCACAAACTCTTGAAAGAAGAGGGGGACATGAATATTGTGTTAGGTAATTTGGAGCATTCCAAGAGTCGTCGTAATTTTAGGTATTGTAAGCGTATTATGGTTGAGGAGGTTGAAGGGGCTATGCATAAGAAAAGCAGGGGAAGAGAGACTAGGCCAGACGATATTCTGGTGAACTTTTGGAAGAATACGGGCAGGGAAGACTTGGAGTGGCTTACCAGGTTGTTTAATATCATTTTTGGGACGAAGAAGATGCCCGGGGATTGGAGGTGGAGTACGATGATTTCGTTGTACAAAAATAAAAGGAAAATTCAAAATTACAACAGCTATAGGGGTATCAAGCTGCTAAATCATACTATGAAAATATGGGAGATGGTAGTAGAAGCGAGGGTGAGGGAGTGTGTCTATTTCGACAACTAATTTGGATTTGTGCCGGGGTGATCGATTACGGAAGCCATTCACCTCGTCAGGAAATTGGTGGAACAGTACCAGGAGAGGAAGAGGGATTTGCATATGGTGTTCGTTGACCTAGAGAAAGCGTATAATAACGTCCCAAGGATATTCTTTGGAGATGTTCGGAGGTTAGCGATAATCATGTTGATTATACTAAGGTGATTAAGGACATGTTTAAGGGAGCTAAGACTCGGGTGAGGATTGTAGGAGGAGGCTCGGAACACTTTCCAATTCTAATAGAATTGCACCAAGGATATGCTCTTAGCCCGTTTTTTGCCTTGACGATGGAGGTACTTACGCCTCACATTGAACGGGAAGTGCCATGGTGCATGGTATTTGTAGATGATATTGTTCTGATTAACGAGACGCGAGGCGGTGTTAACGCGATGCTAGAGGTATAGAGACAAACTATGGAGTCAAAAGGTTTCAAGTTGAGCAGGATCAATACAGAATACTTGGAGTGCAAGTTTAGTGATGAGGATCATGAGGCGGACGTGGTACTAATGCTTGACAACCAAGCCCTCCCCAATAAAGAAAGTTTCAAGTACCTCGAATCTCTAATTCAAGGGAATGGGAGATTGATGAGAATATCACACATCGTATTGGAGAGGGATGGATAAAATGGAAGCTCGCATCCGGTCTTTTGTGTGATAAGAATATGCCACCTAGACTAATATTAAGTTCTACAAAGTGGTTGTTAGACCGACTATGTTATATGGCGCAGAATGTTGGCTAGTTAAGAACTCTCATGTCCGTAAGATAAAAGTAGCAGGATAAAGATGTTGAGATGGACGTGCGGACATATTAGGAGAGATAAGATTATGAATGAAGTTATTTGGGACAAAGGGGAATGGCCCCCCGTGGAGGATAAAATGCGAGAAGGGAGGCTAAGATGGTACGTGCATGTGAAAAGGAAAGGCGCAGATGCCCCTGTGAAGAGGTATGAGGGTATTAGCTGTGGTGGGCATGAGGAAAGGTAGAGGTAGTCCTAAGAAGTATTGGGGTGAGGTGATTAGGAAGGACATGCTGCAGCTTCAGCTTACGAAGGACATGATCCTTGATAGGAGGGTGTGGAGGTCGAAGTTCAGGGTAGTGGTTAGTTTGAGTGTATTCCTTTGCCATACCCGTGGCAGTAGTATTAGCCTTGTATTTATGTTCATGGAGCTATATTTCTACCTTTTATTTCTTTCGCTTCAGTTATTATGCTATATCATTGTTGTTACTGCTCGTTGCTACTGCTCCTTTTTATTTTGTCTTTGAGCCGAGGGTCTTCAAAAACAGGCTCTTTACCTCCAAAAGGTAGGGTAAGTTCTGTGTACACACTACCCTTTTCAATTCCCACTTGTGCGATTATATTGTCATTATTATTATTGTTGAACGGCCAAAAGCAAGTCTTTCTTAGTATTCTTAATCTCTACATTTACGTATGTAATTTCAAATATGCTTTCAACACAAATTAATCTTTGCACACAGCAAATGGGAAAATATTATGTGAAGTTGTGAACTGACCAACAAAAAGTAATGGTAAGGATTTTAAACATTAATTTTTGTGATAATAGATACTACTTAATGGTTAGGGACCAAAGTGTAAATAGTGAAAGTTAGAGGAAAAGATTGTAATGAAGAAAAGTTAGGAAGTTAGTCTGTTAAAAGGATCAGTTATTGATCCAACAGAGTTAACGATCATAATGAAGAACATCATTTTCTCTCCTCCTTCCTTCTAGCTTTCTTTCTCTATAATTCACTGAAGAATTAGCAATCTTCATAGCTTGAATCCTGTAAATTGACATGGTATCAAAGCAACGATCACTGTAATTGTGTAGATCTGAAGCTTGCTCCTGAAAATTGAAGCTCAACAATGGCGGACAACGAGGTCGATCAATTACCTCATAATCATCCTCTATTCCTTCGAGATTCTGACATGCCTGGAATAGCACTGATATCGCTAAAGTTCACAGGGTCAGAGAACTATGCGTTGTGGAGTAGGGCGATGAAGGTCGCACTCTTGGTGAAGAACAAGCTAGGTTTTGTGGATGGAAGCCGCCTTAAGAGCTCATACAGAGCTGAGTTGGCAGCACAATGGGACAGGTGTAATGCGGTGGACTTTCATGGCTCAGTAGCACAGTATCAAGCGAATTGGTACCGAGTATTATGTACACTGCGAGTGCAAGGAAGGTTTGGGATGAATTCAAGGAGAGGTTTGACAAAGACAATCTGACTAGGATCTATCAACTCTGGGCAGAAATTGCGACACTTGGACAAGGTACAGATTCAACTACTTCTTATTTTTCAAAGATGAAAGATTTGTGGGATGAATTGGATATATTGGCACCCTTGGCTTCGTGTGATTGTGAAGAATCAAGGCCATATGTCGATCACTTGGTAAGACAGAGGTTATTGCAGTTCCTTATGGGACTGAATGAGAGTTATAACCAAATAAGAAGCAACATTCTTCAAAGGAGGCCAATACTCACTGTAAATCAATCATACTCAGCTCCAGTACAAGAGAAAAGTCAAAGAGCATTAGGAGTAGTTGAGACAAATAAGGATCCCTTCACTATGTTAGCAGGTAGAGGACAGATGTTCAAAGGGAAGAAACCTGGGTTGATCTGTGAACACTGTGGGAATAAAGGCCATCTAAAAGAAAATTGCTACAAAATAATGGGGTATCCAGCTGATTTTAAGAGCAAAAAGAAAGGGCAAACAGGTGGATACAGACCTTATGCTAACAATGTGAATGCAGAAGGAGAAACAGATGTCAAAGTGTACATTCTAGGAAGCTTCATGACAGAGGAGCACTACAGACACTTAGTCAATTTGCTGACCAAATCCTCTATTGGAGAAGGATCTGTTGCTGCAACAAGTTCATCAAACATGGCAGGTATAATGTCATTGCTATCTAATGTATCCTATAGCAGGGTATATGATTGGATAATAGATACAGATGCATGCACATCACATAGCATTCTGCAAAGAAGTATTAGAAAGTCTTAAAGAAATTGAATGTGAGAACAATTATGGAGTAGAAATACCTACAGGAGATGTCAAAGATCACACACTCAGGAGATGCCCTTATTCTGGGAAAACAAAAGATAACAAATATGTTACATGTGCCAGATTTTAAATTCAACCTACTTTCAGTATCCAAGCTAACTAAAGAGTTGTGCTGCTTGGCTACCTTCTACCCTAGTTTCTGTGTGTTTCAGGGGCTCTACAATGCAAGGTGTTGGGGATTGGTAAAGAAGATAATGGACTCTACATACTTAGAAGGGAAGGAGTGGTAGCAGCTAAGATTTCTAAAGAGGAGACAGCAGATACTGAGTTGTGGCATCAAAGATTAGGACATGCACCATCAAGTACTTTATAGCAACTACAGGAACTGAAGAATAAAGTTGATGCAGGCTTGCACAAGCTATGTGAAGTCTGTCCACTAGCTAAACAAAGTAGACTTAAGTTTCCAAATAGTAGTAGTAAGACTGATAGTATTTTTCAACTTGTGCATGCTGATGTATGGGGTCCATATAAGGTCCCAACTTATGACAGGAAGCATTATTTTGTGACAATAGTTGATGACTTCAGTCGATATACTTAGATTTGTTTGTTGCATTCAAAAAGTGAAGTAATAGTAGTGTTGAAAGACTTCTTTGCCTTGGTTAAAAACCAATTTAACACAATGATTAAGACTATAAGATCAGATAATGGCATAGAGTTTTTCAACACTCAGTGCAATGATCTGTATGCATCTCTAGGTATTGTACATCAAAGCAGTTGTTCATATACTCCACAACAAAATAAAATTGTGGAGAGAAAGCATAGACACATCATAGAGGTAGCAAGGGCTTTAAGATTCCAAAGTGGTATACCAGTGAAGTTCTGGGGAGACTGTGTGAAAACAGTTGTGTACCTGATCAACAAGCTGCCTTCAGATGTCTTAAAAGGGAAATCTCCTTTTGAATTGCTGCATAAGAAGCCACCAAAGGTGGATCATTTAAGGGTGTTTGGTTGTTTGTGTTATGCAAGCACATTACCTAAAGGTGACAAATTTACCCCAAGAGCAAGAAGAAATATCTTCTTAAGGTATTCAGAGACTCGAAAAGGCTACAAGTTGCTTGATTTAGACTATAACACCTTCCTAGTTAGCAGAGATGTCAACTTCAGAGAGAATGTGTTTCCCTTCAACACTGACCACAATCACATGGAACATGAGGATCTATTTCTTCTTAATACTACAGACACAACTGAAGTTATGGAAAGAAGTAGCAGGGGTATGCCACCTGATCATGCTAGTGATCATAATACTGATCAAGCTGACCAAGCTGAATCATCCCAAGAACATGAAGTCATTCCAGAACTTGAGACTTCAATACTTGCATCAGAAGAAATGAGACAGGAAGAGCCACATGATCAAATGCATCATGCACTGCCAGAACCTATTGCAGATCCCTCAGTCATTCAGCCCAATGATCAATTGCCTCAGACTGCACCTACTGCAGATCCTCTTGTGCTTCAACCTATACCATTAGTTGCACTTAGACGATCAGCTAGAGGGGTCAAACCTGCTATTTGGCTGAAGGATTATTATACTACTGGGAACTCCTCCAATCATAGTTCTACCCTATCTCACAATATGTGTCCTATGACCATCTATCAACTCATTACCAAGCCTATCTAACAGCCATTTCAATAGAAGTAGAACCAGGGTCTTTCTCAGAAGCTTCACAAGATGTTAGGTAGGTTGAAGCTATGCAAAATGAGATCAAGGCCCTAGAAGACAACAACACTTGGGAAGTAGTAGACTTGCCCTGTGGAAAAAAGGCAATTGGTTCTAAATGGGTATATAAAATCAAATACAAGCTAAATGGAGAGATAGAAAGGTTCAAAGCAAGGCTTGTGGCAAAGGGCTACACACAGCAAGAGGGCCTAGACTACTATGAAACTTTTTCACCAGTTGCAAATATGGTA
The DNA here is from genome assembly GCF_001879085.1 of Nicotiana attenuata. Classification (NCBI taxonomy): domain Eukaryota; kingdom Viridiplantae; phylum Streptophyta; class Magnoliopsida; order Solanales; family Solanaceae; genus Nicotiana; species Nicotiana attenuata. The sequence continues at coordinate 155,909 of NW_017672325.1, forward strand.
ACAGTCAGAACAGTGATTAGCCTGGCAGCTTCAAAGAATTGGCATTTTTTTCAAATGGATGTCAATAATACCTTTTTGTAGGGAGATCTTTATGAGGAGGTTTACATGCATCTGCCCCAAGGTTTTCATAGGTAGGGGGAGTCCAGGGTTTGCAAATTGTCCAAGTCACTTTATGTCCTTAAACAGGCATCTAGGCAATGGAATATTAAGCTAACTGATGCCTTGACAAAAGCAGGTTTTTTGCAAAGTGCCTATGACCATTCACTCTTCACCAAGAAGAATGGTGCAGATTTGGTAATTATATTGGTCTATGTTGATGACCTATTGATCAGGCAGTTGTGAAGCTACGATACAGACAGCAAAGAAAACATTGCATTTGAACTTTAAAGTGAAGGATCTAGGGGAGTTGAAATACTTCCTATGTATAGAGATCATGAGGTCACCAAAGGGAATCCTTCTCAATCAGAGGAAATATGCCCTTAGTCTGATCTCTAAAGTTGGGCTGAGTGGGGCAAAACCTGCAAGTTCTCCACTTGAACAAAATCAAAAGCTAACTACAATAGACTATGACAAGCATGTAGGGGCAACCGGAGATGAAGAATTACATGATATATATGTGGATATCAAAAGCTTATAGGAAAGCTGATATATCTATCCATAACCAGACCAGACATATGCTTTGTTGTTCAAATGCTGAGTCAGTTTATGCAACATCCAAAACAATCACACCTAGAGGCAGCATTGAGAGTTGTAAGATATATTAAGGGATGTCCAGGAAGAGGAGTATTACTAAAAAGGGAACCTCTAGAATAAGTCACATCCTATTGTGATTCAAACTGGGCAGCCCGTTCAAACACAAGAAGATCTGTTACAGGGTATGTAGTGAAAATGGGTGATTCCTTGATCTCATGGAAATCAAAAAAGCAACAGACTGTGAGCAGAAGTTCAGCAGAAGCTGAGTATAGAAGCATGGCAGTTGTGGTATCTGAAGTAGTTTGGCTCACATGGTTGATGAAAGAGCTTGGAATTGAAGTTCAAACACCTGTAAAGCTGTTTTGTGATAGCAAAGCAGCTCTACAGATTGCTGCCAATCCAATCTATCATGAAAGAACTAAACACATAGAGATAGACTGCCATTTTATGAGGGAAAGAATCAAAAGTGGACTGATTGCACCAGAACACATATCAACAAGAGATTAAGTTGCAGACATGATGACCAAAGCCTTAGGTATTGCACAATACCAGATTCTTGTGTCCAAGCTGGGAGTGTTAGATGTTTTTCACCCTCCAGCTTGAGGGGGAGTTTTGTGATAATAGATACTACTTAAGGGTTAGGGACCAAAGTGTAAATAGTAAAAGTTAGAAGACAAAATTGTAATGAAGAAAAGTTAGGAAGTTAGTCTGTTAAAAGGATCAGTTATTGATCCAACAGAGTTAACGATCATCACGAAGAACATCATTTTCTCTCCTCCTTCTTTCTAGTTTTCTCTCTCTATAATTCACTGAAGAATTAGCAATCTTCATAGCTTGAATCTTGTAAATTGACAAACGGAAAATATTATGCGAAGTTATGAACTGACCAACAAAAAGTAATGGAAAGGATTTTAAACATTGATTGGTGTTATCCAATCGTCCTCTTACAAAATGGGGTGAACTTTTCCATAAACTGCAAATGACCCAAATAAAGCAGTTAAATTAAACATGTTTCACATTTCAAAATAATTAAAGGAAATTTTACCTCCTATAGCAAAGGTATACACCTTATTTATTATAAACCAAAATTATTTTAAAATATTATTTTCTATAGCTACTTTTTATATTTTATAGCAAAATAAGCATTTATGGTATATACTACCATTGAGGCATGAAATAAGGCATGAAATATCAGTGGCAAAGCTAGGAATTTTCTCAAGGGTATTCAAATTTTAAAGAAGTGAAAGAATTTTCCGACAAAGGGTGTTCAATATGTGTTATATACCTCTAAAACGTAATATTTTACCTATATACACAGTACAATTTTTCGATGAAGGGTGGTCAGTTGACCACCCTTGTGACCATGTGGCTTCGCCACTGAATACGCTATTTATGTTTTTCCTCTCTCTTAGACAGTTGGACATACCTATTTTTAAGGTGATTGTCGTTACTGTATTCATGAATACATGGCACGAATACATGTGAATACATGCGCGTACAGCTGGACTTTTATGATTTTAGGCGCTTTTTACTGTTGTATTCATGAATACAACAGCGCGAATACATGTGAATACATGCGCGTACCGCTAGATTACCTTGATTTTTAGGCGCTTTTTGTTGCGTATCGCGAATACGACGAATATACTACCGTAACAACTGAATAGTAGTGATAGGAAGTAATTATATATATGGTTGCTATAGGAAATTAATAGCCACTAAAGAATAGTGATTTCTGAAAATTTCTCATAATTAAATAACAAAAAGAAAGAAATGATCAAGTCACTGTTCTTTTTCTAAACGAAAGGGAGAAATAAATCAATTAAGGGGTGCGATGGTCGGAATCCTTCTGTCTTTAACCAAAAGTTTCAGAAATAAATCTATATATTATTAAAAGGAAGGAAGTTTGGCATAGAATTGTGACAAGTGGTGGAATAAGAAAATGACATGTGTTAGTTTTTAGGACAAAAAGTAGTTATTAGGAGTAATAATTAGTTATTAGTTAATGTTTTTTATTAAAATTAAATTTTAAAATAATTAAATAATATTTTTTAAAGTAACAGTGGTAGAATAGGAAGAAAATTATAACACTTTATAAGTGGTGTTGTCCTAACCGCTTGCAAAATAAAAACCATTTTTTTTGGCAAGTGGTTGTACTGTTTACGCAATAATAAAATTGAACATTATTGGTCTTCATAGAGCACATTTTATTTAAAATAATTAAATATTCGATTTAGTTAGCTGTGCATTGTGGCGGTGAAGTTGCAGAAGTGGTAAATGATGGAAAACAGGTATGAACAGCGGAAGCAAATAGCCAGAATCACTTGTATGTAATATAGACAACACATAATCAAAGATTTTAATCAAACATAAAATCGATACTTATCTCTTGAATCGTGACTACAATCGCGAAAAGACCTTCAAGCATGAGCAAAAACCATCCACGAGATCATCCTCCAATTCCACGATCTTCTGCTGTGTGACCCGAATAATGCCCGGAATTAGCGAAACTCGTGTGGGCGAGTTTCTCCTAGAAAACCGTATATTAAAACCCTCACCTCCTTATGGAATAAGACCACCTTTATATAGCCACAGGTTTTAGAGTTTAAAACCTTTTCCTAAACCTGTTGGGTCTTCCTTGTAACTTTTTAATAAGGAGCGGTTTGTGTTGCCGTAACGAATCTAGATTAGTTTGATCAATCAAAAGGCTTAATTATGGTACAAGTACATTGAACAATAAGTGCACGCGTGATTGGGAAATTCATGTCACAACTTCAGTGTCCTTTTGAATGAGAAGGACTTTGAAGAGAAGATACTCTTTTATCCACATATATTGTTCCATTAGGAGATGGAACCTTTTAAAAAGTTAGTGCGGGGATATATATGGATCTTTGATTATTTTTATTTTTATTTGGTAAAAGGTGTATATGGATGTGCTTATAATAATTCAATCAAATAGAGGAAGAAACATAAAGTGAATGATAAAAGGCAAGAGGTAGGAGGATTTATGATTCAACGTATAACTAGAGGCGGAGCCATAATTTTAAGTTTGTAGATTTAAATTTTAATTATTTTAAGATACTGGGTTTTACATTAGTAAATTATACATATTCAATAAATTTTTTAAAATAAATATAAAAATTTAAACTAAAGTTAATGGTTTCAGCAGAATTCACGACTAACCCTCTACTTCGGGTCCTGCCAGTACAACCTATAGTGTATCATTATTTTATTTATTCATTCTTTCTTTTTTGCAGGCTCCAACTCAAAACTGCACATCAAAGGTATCTATGTCTGAAAAAGGAAAATTTTAGTGATTTTTTAGAAACGAATATGCTTCATATGTTTTATTTTTTCGGCTTCAAGAATATGCTTTATACGGAGTAATAAAGAATTTCTGATTCTTTTTAAAAATTAAGAAGTTTCAATGAGGATTCCAGTTCGTTCCCTTTATATTTAAAAGCTTAAAGAATCCTTGATTGATTCGACAGAGTTACTTAATGGTAAGACACTTAGTTAGATACCAAGACTTAATTAGAAACCAAGCTAAGAGAAGCTCTTAAGTTTTACTGTCATTACTACTCCTTTCATTCTACTTTAAGTGATTTTTTGGTCCTTTTTTTTATGGTCCACAAGATTTAATTTTTTCAAATATCAAGAAAGAATTAACGTCTTCTTTTCAAAGTTGCTCTTGAAGTAAATAGACTAGGAATATTAATCGTTTACCTGTAACTATTCAATACCCCTACGAAAAATTGATCACATCGGAATGTTTTCGAGGTCGAATCCACTTTGAATTTGATAAATGCATTGCTTGTGAAGAATGTGTGCGTGTATGTCCTATAGATTTACCCGTTGTTGATTGGAAATTGGAAACTGATATTCGAAAGAAATGATTGCTTAATTACAGTACTGATTTTGGAATCTATATATTTTGTGGTAATTGCGTTGAGTATTGTCCATTAAATTATTTATCAACGACTGAAGGAATGGGCCAAACCGGGTCTTTTTTCAAGAACAATAGCTAAAGGGTCTGATACTACCACTTGAATCTGGAACCTACATGTTAATGCTCACGATTTCGATGTTATATTTTCAATGAGCAAATTAAGGTTAATATGGTCAATTTCATTGTTAATTAATACTAAAAGGTGAATTTCTTAATATGTGTGAAAGAGCCAAAAAATTAGTTAAAGTGGAACGGAGGAGTATTTATTAGTTGGAATTTTCCTATTATTCTATAGAGTTATAACAACAACAACATACCCAATATAATTCAACATAATGAGGTCTAGAAAGGATAGTGTATACGCAGAACTTACCCCTACCTTGTACATCCTATATAGTTATCATGTAAAAACAAAATTAAACTTGAAGTATATGTGATATATACTCCCCCATAAACTTTTATTTATTCTACCGCACTCGGGGATGGATGCACTATATAAGCAACTGATTCACGTGAATTTAATAGTTTTTGCACAGATTTTATATAGTATGTGTTAACAAAAATATAGTAAATATTTATAATTTTTTTATTGTAAATTTAGTTATTATTGTATACGTACTAAATTAAGGTTAACGTAGGAACCCATAATACCGGATCCGCCACTAATCATACTATTATTAATATTCCACCTCTTAATCTAAATGATCTCATAATATAAAGTAGTTTAATAAGGTAACTTGAAAATTCTACATGATCACATTAAACAAACATAGAAGTACTTATCCTGTTATCCTGTTATCACATTAATAAAGTCTTTTTTCTTTTCTTTTTTTTTTTCTTTTTCTATTTTCAATCAAATGTAGACGGTGAGTTTAAAAATCTTTATTGTATACTTGGAAAAATATTATTTAATGGTAAATAAATTCAATATTACTGCTTTTAATAATACTTATTATAACGAGGAGGATAATAATGATAATGCTAATAATAGTATCACTAATTGGAATAATTTGAAATTTGTCAAACGTACAAAAGTAACCATCCAATCGTCTTCTTTTACGTCATAAGTCATTAATTTCTTTTAAAACTAATTTTTACCACAATGATATATATATATATAAAATTAAACTGTACCATTTAGATGAGCGACGAAAGTGATAACACCAACAGATAGGGGCGGAGCTAGGTGGGCGGAAAGGGATTCAGTCAAAATCCTTTCATCAATAACTATATTGAATATATAAAATTAATTTTTTAATATTGAGAGAATTCTTATATATATATATTAGTTTGTTGACTTTTGACTCCTCGTGAATTATTTCAATTCCAAAAAAGCAAAGAATAAACAGAAACCTACAACTTTTGGTTAATCAACAACCTATGTAGTGATAGCTATGTTAATTATAGGCAAATAACACCTTTTGAAAGGGAAAGATAATGCTTTTTCAGCTATATTTTCCACCAATTAACCAATTGATGTGCTCTGTCCCTTTCGCGCTTAATCGTTTGGTGATTTGAGACGTCTAAAAAAACTTATTTCTCGGTATTTACGTCAAATTAATAAATATATAATAAATACTTTATTCGGTCTACTTTAGTTAATTTTTCTGGTTGTTTCACATAAATTAAAAAATTTATCTTTTAACATTCATTAATAATAAAATTGACTCTTTAAATTTTTTTTTACTGAAAATATAGCGGGTAATCCAAGACTCTTTGGGCAACTTTGAAAAAAAAAGAATTTAAATTCCTTCTTGATATCTAAAAAAATTAAATATTATGGATCACAAAAAAGGTCGAAAAATTAATTAAAACGGACCAAGGGGTGTATATTTTAACATAATTTGTAATTAATTATAGTAAAATAATGCATCATTTTGATTTTATTTAATCATGATAAATTATTATATCTTCAAAACAAAAGTTAATATTATAAATCCAAAAGTAATATAATACTATACAACAACAATATTTAGAAAACTTCATAATAAAATAAGAGACATAAAACTAGAAAAGGTCTCAAATTTGAGTGTCCTTAAATCTTATCCTCCGTGGTAGTGCGTTGAGATATAGATGTCACTTTTTGATACTTGAACATTTCAATTTACCTAAATCAATGAAAAAAATACAATAAAAAATCACGACATTTCAAGTTCCTAATTTTTCTTATTCTTTTTCGGTTGACGTCGTTTGGTTGACAGGTTGAAATAATTAATTTCAGGATAAAATTACTCATAAGATAATATAGTATTTGATTGATTGTATAAAAAATAATAATCCCCACATAATTAATACAATATCAGATTAGTAATATTATAATACATGCATTAATTTATATAAAAATATATTTATTATTTATATGAAATAGGACATAAAATAAGAAAACATATATTAGTAATGCGAACATTAAACTTTCTATAGATAAAAATATCTTTTTAAATTTAGTAGTAATTTATAACAATCTCCTCTTCTTTAATTACAATTCATTCCATATTAATTCCAAACCCACTTCAACCTTTCAAATTCCAAATGCTTCTCAACTTCCCCTGTAACCAAAAATTACTTCCAAACCAACTAACCCAACTCACCCCTCCCCCCCACCCAAACCCCCAACCCCAAACAAATACCCCCCCCCCCGAACCNAAATGCCTATATCAGTGATATCTAAGACTTCTATTCAAATGCAGACAGCCAATTATTCCCTAGCTGGATCAAAAATTGCTACCAGTAATATAAATACTACCAAACCAGTTCACAGGTTGAACTTTGACTAACATCTTAACCAAATCAACTACTGGGTTCATATGTTGTTATGTAGCTAAAACCCATTGTTCTAGGGTCATGGGTAAATATGAATGTTGTTGTTTGAGGTTTAATTTGACAAAGTTGGTTTATCATCTTGGGTTGGTTTATTTAATTCTACTGTTAATTGTTTTGCTGAGTAGCTAACAGTGAAATACTATCTACGAATCTAGAGTTGAACTCGAAAGTGGGAACTTTAGGTTGCATATAGAATTAAATAGAGCAAGTTCTTGAACCCACGGCCTCGGGGAACGGGATTTGCAATTGGGAGTAGACATATACCCAACTTGCCCTTGCTTGGTTAAAAATACAGGAATTGTAAATGCGTTCTTGTTAATCTTAATTCCATAGACATATAGGCATTGAGTTAACTTGAATAGGCGAGTAAG
>NW_017672325.1:163755-183494 GCF_001879085.1 Nicotiana attenuata
CACTATTTTGAATCTGAAGAGATACACCAAAGACTTTTCACAGGCCCCTACCACTTTCAACCAAAAATATTCATCCCCTCCAACAAAATTTCACACTCCCTCCCCCCGCCCCACACCCCACCCCACCCCCCCAAACTCTTCCCTTCTTTTCCAATATCTCCCACACCGCCTACCATTCTTCTCCATCTCTCTTCTCCTTTTCCTTCAATTCTACTCTTTACAACCCCCCCCACCCCGCACCCCACCCCACATACACACACCAACCAGGGGACTAAAAAGAACACTTTTTTTTACACTCTACCGACCAAAATTTCTTGATTATTTTCTACTCTTTAACAAAATCAAAGCAGCAAACTTTATTGGTTTTCATGGCTAAGTTAATAGTAGAAGTTCTTGATGCAAGTGATTTGATGCCTAAAGATGGTCAAGGCTCAGCAAGTCCTTTTGTTGAAGTAGAGTTTGATGAGCAACGCCAAAGAACTCAAACTAAAACCAAAGATCTCAACCCACAATGGAATGAAAAACTTGTGTTCAATATCAAGAATCCAAGAGATTTTGAAAACCAGACAATTTCTGTCTATGTTTATAATGACCAAAAACATGGTCACCACAAGAATTTTCTTGGTCGTGTCAAGATTTCTGGTTCTTCTGTTCCTTTTAATGAATCTGAAGCTTTAGTTCAAAGATACCCTCTTGATAAAAGAGGTATCTTTTCACATATTAAAGGTGATATTGCCTTAAAAATCTTTGCTTTTCTTGGTTCTGCTGATGTTGGTGTTGGTGGTGATAATGGGGTTTTGCCGCCGGAGAATTTTCAAACTGAGGAGCAGAATGTGAATATTGGTGAAAATAGACCAACCCCATTTACTCCATTTCAAGAAATTAACACCAACAACAATAACTTTGAAGAACAACAGTATATGAAGGAGACTGAAATCAAGAAGATGAAGAAGAAAAAGGAACCAGAGGTAAGGACTTTTCATTCTATTCCGGCACTGGCGCCTATGTCGGCGGGTCCTCCGCCTCCTCCGGCGGAGAGACCGGTGGTGGTTGAGACAAGGGCTGATTTTGCAAAGGGTGGTGGACCTATGGCTAGTAATGTAATGCAGATGCAAATGCCTGGTGGTCCAAGGCCTGAATTTGGGTTGGTTGAAACTAGGCCACCTTTGGCTGCTAGAATGGGGTATTGGGGTAGAGATAAGACTGCTAGTACTTATGATTTGGTTGAACAAATGCATTTTTTGTATATTAATGTTGTGAAAGCTAGGGATCTTCCTGTTATGGATATGTCAGGGAGTCTTGATCCTTATGTTGAGGTGAAAGTTGGGAATTACAAAGGTGTTACAAGGCATTATGAGAAGAATCAATATCCTGTGTGGAACAGTGTTTTTGCTTTCTCCAAAGAAAGATTGCAGTCTAATTTGATTGAAGTTACCGTGAAGGATAAGGATTTTGGGAAGGATGATATTGTTGGTAAAGTTGTGTTTGATATTGTTGAAGTCCCTCTTCGCGTTCCCCCCGATAGTCCTTTAGCGCCGCAGTGGTATAGGTTGGTGAATAAGAAAGGGGAGAAGGTTTCACAAGGTGAAATTATGCTTGCTGTTTGGATGGGAACTCAAGCTGATGAGGCTTTTCCTGAGGCGTGGCATTCTGATGCTCATCTGGCTAGTCAACAAAGTTTGACTAACACACGGTCCAAAGTGTATTTTTCGCCTAAGTTGTATTATCTAAGGGTTCATATTATTGAAGCTCAGGATCTTCTGCCATCAGATAGAAGCCGAATGCCTGAGGCTTATGTGAAGTTACAGCTTGGTCATCAGGGCAGGACTACGAAGCCCTCACCGATGAGACACATTAATCCGGTGTGGAATGAGGAGCTTATGTTTGTTGCATCTGAGCCTTTCGAGGAGTATCTGATCATGGATGTTGTGGATAGAGTTGGACCGGGAAAAGATGAAGTGATTGGCAGGGCTATGATATCGGTTAGAAATATTCCGACCAGAGTGGATAACGCTAAGCTACCAGATGCTGTATGGTTCAATCTTCTTAAGCCTTCTCATGCAGCAGATGATGATGAGAAGAAGAAAGAAGTGAAGTTCTCTAGCAAGATTCACCTTCGGATTTGGATAGATGCTGGCTACCATGTTCTTGATGAGTCCACACATTTTAGCAGTGATCTTCAACCATCATCGAAGCACTTGAGAAAGGCGAGTATTGGAATTCTTGAATTAGGTATTCTCAGCGCCAAGAATCTGCTACCAATGAAGGGTAAAGATGGTCGAATGACAGATGCATATTGTGTAGCTAAGTATGGGAACAAATGGGTTCGAACAAGAACACTTATTGACACTCTGGCTCCTCGATGGAACGAGCAGTTCTCTTGGGAAGTGTTTGATCCGTGTACCGTGGTCACCATTGGGGTTTTCGACAATTGCCACATCAATGGTAATCATGAAGCTAGAGATCAGAGAATCGGTAAGGTGAGAGTTAGGTTATCGACTCTGGAAACTGATCGGATCTATACACATTTTTACCCGTTGCTGGTTCTTACACCCTCTGGTTTAAGGAAACACGGGGAGCTTCATTTGGCAATAAGGTTCACTTGTACAGCTTGGGTGAACATGGTAGCACAATACGGGAGGCCGTTGCTGCCGAAGATGCATTATGTACAGCCCATTTCTGTTAGGCACATTGATTGGTTGCGGCACCAGGCAATGCAGATAGTGGCTGCAAGATTGGCCAGGGCAGAGCCACCTCTTAGAAGGGAGGTTGTTGAGTATATGCTGGATGTGGATTACCATATGTTCAGCCTCAGAAGAAGCAAAGCCAATTTCTTTCGTATAATGTCACTTCTTTCTGGGATATCAGCAGTTTGTCGATGGTTTGATGGCATTTGCAATTGGAGAAACCCTTTGACAACTATCCTTGTCCATGTGCTTTTCTTGATATTGGTTTGCTACCCAGAGCTCATTTTGCCAACAATTTTCCTCTACCTGTTTGTAATTGGCTTGTGGAACTACAGGTTTAGGCCTAGAGCTCCACCCCACATGGACTCTCGTCTTTCGCAAGCTGAAAACGCACACCCAGATGAACTGGATGAAGAATTCGATACATTCCCAACTTCCCGGCCTACTGACATGGTGAGAATGAGGTATGATCGGCTGAGAAGCGTGGCCGGGAGGGTGCAAACTGTGGTTGGAGATTTGGCAACACAAGGTGAAAGGGCTCTTGCCATACTAAGCTGGCGGGATCCAAGGGGTACTGCTATATTTATAATCCTTGCATTGGTCTGGGCTGTGTTTCTGTATGTTACTCCATTCCAAGTAGTGGCGGTGCTCGCAGGCCTTTACTGGTTGCGCCATCCGCGATTCAGGAGCAAGCTGCCATCAGTACCTGTCAACTTCTTCAAGAGATTACCATCCAAGTCTGATATGCTTTTGTGAGATGCTGCTAATGTTTTACTTTATCTATTTATTCAAGTGTAAAATAGATATATGGGTTCAGTGAATAAGTAGAATAAACAAATGAAAGAGCAGTTTCCTTGCTCCCCCATCCTGTATTAGATAACAAGTCATTTTCTTGCTTTTTGGCTTATATTGGAAATCATTCTATGAGGTTGTAGAATATAATTGTTTGTCTCGTTTAGATGTAAAAATGAAATGCATATTCATAGCCGATAACAAGTGTTCATTCTCAAATTATTTTCATTGCTAGTGTCAATTAAACTGGTTACAGAAAAAAACAGCACAGAGAAATTACTATTACTATAGCAAAGTGTATATAGCACACAAAAGCCATCATATTAGTCGTTCATACGACAAACCACAATGTCAAACTCTTGGACGATTAAGCGCATTTGGCCTCTCTGTGTAATGGCGAAAATAAAGGAGACAAAACTGATTTACTTAGATGTCAAACTCCTAGATCCAAGATTAAAAAATAGAGCTACTATTGTGAACAAGCTCAATAATATTCCACTAAGAAGAGCTATATCAACAGGACCCCAAGCGCTCTGGTGACCTAAATCCTGTATTTGCTTCTTCTCCTTGGACTCTGACCCGGCAAAGTCCATCTTTTCGGAAGAATGATTCTTACGATTCCTTAGAAACCATCCAATTAAGTTTCTGCTACCTTGATCATCTTGCTCCGGTTCATTCTTCAGCAGTGCTGTTGTTTCCTGCATTGGACTTTGACTGCAGCAACTAGTTGTTCCACAAGAAGAACCGGGTTCTTGCTCTTTTGAACAGGCGCAAGCTTCTTCTGAATTGGCGCATGGGGAGCACTTCTCATCAACTCTCTTATGTGAACCAACTTCCTTATTAATTTGGCTGAGGATCTCGATCACTTCTCCGAAGACTGACCATCTACCTATGGATGTTATGTTCACCATAGCTGAGGCACCCAGCATGCTTTCTGGACCAATCACCAGCACCTGAATGTATCCCTTAGTGTGACCCACCTAGACAGACCATTGGGAAAAGAAGAAAGTTACTCATGGGAATGAAGCTATTTGCACATAACATCAACAACAAAATCAGTGATTTCCCACAAGTGGGGGTCTAGTGAGGGTAGTGTGTATGCAGGCATTTACCCCTATCCTGAGAGGGCGTAGAAGCTGTTTCCAGTAGATACCCTCGACTAAAGAAAAATGATAAAAGTCATTCAAGAAATGAAAATGCAGCATTATTGGCATGGAGTATGAAATGTATATTAGACTTGAGCACTCTTTAACTTTTCGTAGAGCAACTTACAACTAATTTGGGTATACATAATTAAACTCTCACCGAGTAGGAGTATTATACTTCAAAAAAAAAAACGGATTCACCAAAAATACAGGAAATATTATCATGTCTCAGCAAACAACTGCATCTAGATTGAGAGGGCGTTAGAAAAGTAAAAAATTGCTGTTATCCAGATTACTGGCTTCTATGATGCTTACCAAATGAATTCCATCTGAAGCTATGTCAGTAATCCATATCCTCTCTACTTTGCCTTCCATTCCAGTATATGGAGTAAAGGACTCAAATACTGTGGTTAACTCACGGCTTCGTTGCTTCACCACATTACTAGGGACCTTCTTCATTCTTGCAGCAGGAGTGCCTGATATAGATTTGTGATACCGACATCAATCCATTAAGCAGGTTATGAAATATCAGTCCTTAAGCAATAGCATGACTCTTTGGATCTATCCATATAGTGCCAAATGAACAGCTGAAGAAAAAGCTTCAACATCTCTCACTTGTTTATGCAATATCTAGAGATTTTTGCTATAATTTTCTTCAAACTGGATTAAAGAGAAGAAATCTTTTCCTTTATTTTTCTGACTACTATATCAAGAACAATTGAAAAACTTTCAGCTCAGCTAAAAAAAACAATTGAAAAACTGAAAAGCAACATACCAGGCCTAGGGTAGAACTGTGATATATGAACTTGAGCTAACTTGTAGTCCTTAATAAGGTCAACGGTTTGAGCAAAATCTTCATCGGTTTCACCTGCAATGCAGGGTAAAAGGCATCAAACCGTGTGCAATATTTTTCAGGCAGCAGAACTGATCAAACATCTCCAGGTTTTAAGGCTAAACTCTTGATGAAGCTGAACCATTGAAAATGTCAAAAAAAATTCAGTTCGATAATCTGTTGACCAGATTTGGTACGTATCCCCCACCCACACTCACACCCATGTCGTGTCGTCACGGGTGCGGCCCCAATAGTTAAGGGTCCGAGCAACTTAGGTCTGAAGAGAGGGCCCTGACACAATGACCAGTAAAGCAACTGCCAACAGCTTTGATACTCTGGAGGAATCTTCTAATAGATCTATAGCAGTAAAGCTATGTATCCCAAGAAATAAACAAATAGAACCATTTCCCTTTTCAAAGTAGTTATGAGGATTACGATTAAAAGAAGATGTATCATTTCCTTATTCAGAAAGAATCCTCTCTTCTAAAATCAGGTTTCAAGTTATTTGATTCCGAAACTCACTACAGCAATGACCCAAACAAGGAGTTGAGAAAGGGGGGACTGGTGAATTGGTAGAATGGCCACTTGAAACTTGAAAGACTAAGCTTTCTAACTTGTGGAGATACAGGATTCAGGTCCAAATTATCTTACTAGGCAGCACAAGATGTGCAGACACATACCAGGAAATCCACAAATAATATCCGTCGCAATCTGCATCCCAGGGACCAGTTCCATCAATGTATCCACCACCTTCCTGAACTCACCCACAGTGTATTCACGATTCATTGCCTGAAATTGGTGGACAGGAAAAAGAGATGATAGTTTTGTGATAGACAACTAACTCCCTTAGCAATAACATTGTAAGGGCTATTTCACAAAGGCTGTTCGAAACCAAAAAATTTAATAAATATTATGTAATTCAAACTTACACTCAAGACTGAATCACTACCCGACTGAACTGGCACATGAAGAAAAGTGTACACACATGGATGACGTAAGACATCAGCTATCTCCTTCAGGTGCTCGAGAATATAAGGAGGATTGGTCATCCCAATTCGGAGCATTGTACTTCCATCCAAAGGAAGCTCTGCAACTATAGCGTTCAATAGAATAGGAAGATTAACTCCAATGTCGCGACCTGCAAAATTGAGAAAGACATACTACGTCTGTTATGCTTGTGCCCTACACTCTAAATATGTCATAACACTATCGCCAACTACAGCTTGTCTACTGTTCACAGCTTGAGTTTATTGCCAATACTACTCTACTAACCAAATCAAGATAATAAGCACTAGAGATGGGTAAGCATTAAGACAAGTTTAGTATATGTTGGGTTTCTGGTTTCTTAGCACTTAAATAGTTATTAAAATGGAAGCCCCCACACCCACTCTCCCTCTCTTTTTCTTTCAGAGGTTGAATGAAAGAAAAAAGAAAAGCTTAAAGCTTGAGAAATAAAATGAAATACTGATTCATTTATTTAGTAGCACATATGTTAAGGTAAAAAGGCGAATTTACCATAAGCTCCAGTGTCTTCACTACTCAGCCAGATCTCTCTCACTCCATCAGCAATGACATTTTTGACTCGGCCCACCTAAATTTAGATTCTGAATCAAAAAGCTAGAAAATTTAAAATACACATTTTGCTGCTCATATAAAAGAGGACCTACAAGGCTGTCAACTGTGTAACTTCCTAAATGACCACGGGCATGCTTCGTCTTGCAATACGTACAAGCACCTAAACAACCAACATTTATTGGAAGAATCTCAACAAACTTGTTCTTTCGGACCTGTAAGATAAATTCCAATTCCAAATGGTTTAGATAGAAAATTTACTTGAACCAATATATGGGAACTGATATAAATATAAAATCTGCACCTTTGGAAGATCAAGTGCTGGTAATGTCTTCCGGGTTAGAAGCCGAACTTCATGACCTTTCAAAGTCTCTTCCACAACTTCAACCACACGGTCAATCTGCTGAACTCCTACTATACTAACTCCTTCTAGCTCTTTCAGGTTACGGCTTCCTTGAGGGACACAACCTGCTACGACCAATGGCTTTTTCGCACTTCTGCCTTTACTTATAAGAGTATCCATGGCAGATTGACTAGGAGATTTGACTGTGCAGCTGCACCACATGAGAAGTATTAGCTGAAATGAATTAGCTTTACTACAGAAGTTCCTTTAGAGAAGCTTGAGCTACAGCAGCCAGATATTACTAGCAGCCCAGCAATAACCTGCTGAGCTTATACACGCAACGCAAGCACAAAAACCTACTTGAAAACAAATTGTTTAACTTTTGTGCATAATGCACTAGCATCTTGATTCAAAGTGTTGGAAGCAAGCCTAGGATTCATTAAAACAACAATAAATGAACTAAAATACGTGGATAAGACGCAATGCATTCATTTGCTTTGACATGAAAAGAACATGACATAAATCAAACCAAAGGCATGAGTAGACCCTATATCCAAGGAAAAACATCACTAACATGATCTTCTTCTTCCTTTTTTTTTTTTTTTTTTTTAATATTGTCACCCTCCAAACCCCCCATTCTCAAGGAGTCAACAATGGCCCTCTTCTCCCACTTTGGTCCTGTGCTGACTAAAACACCAACCTCTTGGTTGGAAGTGGAGTGCTCTTGCCACTGAAGCAACCTCACTTGTCAACACCAATAACATGACTCGAGTACGAAAAACTGAGCCAACTCCATTGTTATTAAGACCGATGGAGTAATGCAAAGCAAGGAGTCATATCTTCTCGTGGGTAAAGCAAAGCAAACTTCAAAGAGGCTTGTGCTTCATGCAGTAAAGCATAAAACAACTCGAGCAAGAATCAATGCTTCTTCGCATGTTTTTTTTTTTTTGATAAGGTAAGATTTTATTAAAGAAAACAATATCAAGCTGATACTGGGAAATTTCACAAAAAGGAAGCTGCACTTGATTACATCAAATTCCTAAATATTCTAGCAAGTCTAGCACATCACATAGATTAAAGATAGTATTCGCATTCTTCCAGAAATACAAGTGATACAGGCAGTTAAACTTTAAATATTCAAATACGCCAGTATATTAGGAGGGAAAAAGAAGAGAAAGGGGATAACAGTAGAACCTTTTGTCCTCTACATATTGGGAACTCAACTCTCTACTTTTCTTGTCTATTATCTATTAAGCTTTCTATTCTATAACTCTTTATTTATAGTCTAATTCTTTATTTCTAAACTGATATTAGCAAAATATAAAATACACTTGCAATTAAAACTAATTATGGGAATTTGGAAAAGTTCCTAAAACAATAAAATATGAAAGTTATTATTGTAAATTAATTCCTTTCTATGGAGGATTAATTAAATACTAGAAATAAGTTCTTTAAGAACACATATCTTCCTATGAGTTGATATTCAATTTGAGTTGTTGGGATTATGTTGTTATTGTTGTCCATTTTTTTTTATTAATGAAGTAATATCAATTATTATGTTATAAGAACTAAATCCCTTTTTTTTTTCGTAATTGCTGTACCTTTGGGTAAATTATGCGCTTTATTTCAAGAAGTGTATGCTCTGTTTTCGCTTCTCGCTTAAAGCACCGGGAGGCTTGTTGCATTTTGCACTTTTTTTT
The DNA here is from genome assembly GCF_001879085.1 of Nicotiana attenuata. NCBI lineage: Eukaryota > Viridiplantae > Streptophyta > Magnoliopsida > Solanales > Solanaceae > Nicotiana > Nicotiana attenuata. The sequence continues at coordinate 172,827 of NW_017672325.1, forward strand.
TCTTAAGACCCTAGCCAACTCCTAACGAAAATTTCCTGACTCTATTGATCCACCAACTTCCAAAAAGGTCAAAACTTTTTACATTTGAATACAACATCCACATAAAATCAATTCGTTACAATGAGAAAATGCCATCCCTAATTTTAAATTGATAAAAAGATGCAATCCCCAATTAGGTAGTGAAGATGAAATAGATGCAGAGTACCAGAGAAAACACAAGCCATGAGCTCTAAGCCTCTTAACAAATATTCGTTTCTATCTAACAACTTACAAATTAAATGAGCAAAATCTTTCTTATCTCCAAATGAAGACCAAAGACAAGAATGCATACTGAAAAAGAAAAGGAAAAAATTCTCACGTATTTATCATCCACAGGTCTGCCTCATCAGGGTTATCACTCAGAGCATAACCAAAAGCTGAAAGCTGACCGGCCATATACTCGGAATCACTCTGCCAGAAGAAGCAGGATATAAGATAATCAAAACAAATGCAAAAGGAACTTAAATTCAGTTGACAATAGCTGAGCAAAATAGATGCAGGGGGTCTTGAGATTGGTGGTTCACATAATGGTTGTTTTAACAATCATAGGTAAGTTAATTGAAGTCTTGAACTACTAGAGATAACTTAAGCTAGATAGCTAGTGATTCGTTCTCCATCTTTGGTAGATCAACTAGGTGGGGAAGATATAATAACGCTGATGAAACCCCTTCACTCTATGCAATTTGACCAAGCTCTAGCAGCGAATTACTTGTTCAGTTGTTCTTTGACGTCAATAATTTTCTGGTTTTTAATCCAGGCAAAAGTAGAAAGAGAAAACTGACAACTCTCACCCTACTCAAAAATTAATAGAACTTATACTCCTATTTTCTGGTTCCAACTACTGATACTACCTAGCAGAGCCAAGATCTGTAATTTAGTACATCAAACTTTCACCAAAGCTTTCTACCACACTCTTTGACTCAACCTCAGGATTCCCAATGGACCTAACTCACTCAGCTTACCTCAAAATAGTCTCAAAGATACTCTGAGCTGCAAATTTGTCTACTCACTTCCATTCAGAGAAAATTATCCAACCTATAATAAATAGCCTTGCCAACATTACAGTTGCGAAAGATGAAAACCTACTTCAGTCACAATCTTTTTCTTTCTTTGATAATGTAGAAATCCTCAAGAGTCAGCCGGACAGTTCGAAACTCCGTAGATAGTGGGCCTGCCAATCTACCCTTATTCACTTAAATACCAGACTTCTGGTAGGCAGCAGGGCTTGAACTCGTAATGTTCTCCTAAGCTACACAGCATGTGTTGCACTCTTATCACTAATCCAAAGCCCTGGGAGCAGCCAAAGCTTTTTAACCCTATTAACAGTGAAAATAAGAAGTAATAAAAAAGAAGGATATGCATCTCTCTGTACCAATTACTCTTACATGCTAAAGGAGCTCCATTAAAATGAAGCTATACAAAAATATGGTTCTATACCATCAGTAAATATTTTGAATCATGTAGACTCTTTTCAGCTAGTTCTTCTGACATTTATTTGCTTATTACAAATATAGCCACTACTTCAGTCAATAAAATACTCCTAATAGAAAAAGAGAGTAAAAAGAAGATCCCACTAAGCTCCTTCCTTGCTAACATTCTCAAGTTCTACCCTAAGGTGATAAGGTTTTACATAGTAAAAACATAAAAAGCCTAACAACAGTAGCGGCGCATAAACTATGTTCGTCAACCAAGTTTGTTCAGTGGTCGTAAGCTTATAAATCTGACCCAAATTCTCCATTTTGGTACACGCCAAAGCATTCCATTTCGGCGGATGCTTAGGTTCTCTTTCTTATATATGTAAGTGGCACTGTCAAGGTCCCAATTTTTCAATGTAAACCCAAACTTCACAATGAGGTCCTATATTATACAATTTACTCTCTGGGTTTCTTTACCCTCATAAAAAAACCATAAATGCACATAAATCACAAATCTTTCTTGCTTAAAAATCACATTTCAAACAAGTCTTTCTGAAGAAGTGAAACTTTTGATCAATAATACTCCTAAGAAATATCAGAACAATCATTTTTTTTTCAAAATGTGCATGATATAGTGAACAAAAAATGTACCTGATTATGAGAACATCCAAAAGTCTTGATGTAAATAGTCTGCAAAATATTCATATCATAGAAATAAATCATAATCAAACAAGAATACACAGTACAAACCACAAAATTCAACTAATGAGTAAAAGGGGTTCTTCAAAAGGACGAAAAAGGTTACCTGAGTGCCAGGTATTTTGGGTGCAGGTGAGTCTTGCACTACTGTTAGCTTATTCGTTACACCATTCTTTTTCCTTTGTTTTGGATTGACTCCAACGGCCGCCGGAACCGGTAACCGGAACCCTGGAGGCACTCCGGCGCCGGCACCCGCAAGTAAATCTTCAATGTCTTCCATTTGATTGCACTGCAGCGTGTGTGTGTGTGAGAGAGAGAGAGATATTTCTGTCAAAGACGAGAAGCTCAAAGGGTTCGGAACTTCGGACTTCAGAGTGGCATGGGTCAACCCCTTTTTTGGGCCCAGCGAAATCTTTTGTTTGTAACTGTTGATCCAATATTTTGGGCCCAAAGCAAAACACCACCCATCCAAAAAAAAAAAAAGGAAAATTATGGGACACGTCAAATATATACATTGTATTTACCATTCGAAGCTATCTTTTCAGCAAATTTATGATCCGTAGCTATATTAAATTTTATAGCAAATCCATGAAACAGGAGATTGATTGTTTTAACTGAAACAAGAGAGCAACAAGCTCTTGTACCTTAGATGGTTAGAGCGCCCGCGAAGTTAGCTTGAGTTCGACTCTCAACAAGAATATTTTATTTTTCTTCATTATGTATTTTTTGTTGGTTGTATTTGTTGCGCGAACGAATACAGTTGATAAGAATGCATTGTATACACCCTTGTATTTCGCCTTGGTTACTGTTGATACATGTTTTCATTGGGCGAATGAATACAATTACGCGAACGAATACAGTTGATGCAGGTTGTATTTGTTGCGTGAATGAGCGAATGAATATAATTGCCACAAGATGTATTCATTGCGCGTTTGAATACAAGTGATACAAGTTGGTAATAATTGAACAGTACCTATGAATGATAGTTCGGCAAACTATAGTTACTAGGCTCTAAACTATAGTGCTTTATGAAAATTCCTCGAGAAAAAAAATCCTAAAAAATTCACTAGGCGCCTTATTTGGTCACCCCTATTTAACATGTATCGACTTTTTTTTACAAAGATTAACTAATACCTAATTTTCGGGTAACTTCAGATAATACGCCTTTCTCTTCTTCGTTGTTGCTTTAGGATTTTTTTCTTTCTCTTGGTTGCAAAATGAGTTTTTTTTTTTTTTTTATTTTTTTATTTTATTTTTTATACAAATTGATGATTGAGGTTTATTTTTACGATATTTGAAAGTTATGTTTTAAATTTAAACTCATTTGGATTAGATTCGGGTGTTTAATCATGTGTTAAATTGTTAAAATTCAAAAAAATAAATTTCTATTTCCGGGCAATTTGTACTACAGGCTAAAAAGTATTAAGTGCTTGCAAAAATTAGTCGTACTTTAAACTAAGACAATCTTAAGTGCATCTTAAGTTTGCAGCTTCAGAAGCAAATTTTTTCAACTTCAGACTTGCTAATTTTAAGTTGATCCTAGGATGGATAAACCTAAAAAATTTTATGCAATACGGGAATAACTTCAATAATGACTCCAAACTAGTATATATGTAAATCCCCCGTTAGAAGTGTGTAAGCCGGATAAACAAATATTTAATGAAAATAACATGGGCTAGCAGATTTAATCGAAAAATTTCCAGCATATTGTGTTGGAACTTCAACACATTATAAAATTCCAGCACATTATGCTGGAATCTCAACTGTAAAAATTTCGAACTCCAGCATATTATGATGGAATTTTTCCAGGCTTTTAAGGGTGTTTTTGTTCAAATTTTATCTTTACATGAAAACGTAGTTAAATTTTGATTATTTTTAAAATCGTGATTATTTTTCAATTACCAATTGTAAATAAACAATTTCTATTTTTTTTTTTTTTGCAAATATTTATTCAACTGAAAGTTATTGGGCTTCAGTAGTTGGGCCTTTTCAGTGACTTGTAAAGGTGCACACTTGCTATAACCCATCAGACAATTAATAGCCCAGCTCAACTAATAATAAAAGAGGAATTTTCAAAAATGGCTATTGTTTAGTGGCTATTAATTTGCTATAGCAATCATTTACTTTATTACTTTTTATAGCTATGTTTTCACTTGTTATAACGTGTATTTGATGTATTCAAGCTACTCTATTCATGAATACAGTAGCAAAACTCGACGGAAAACAAGAAAGTCCAGCTAAACATAGACTGTATTCATATGTATTCGCGAGCTGTATTCGTGAATACAATAACAGAAATCTGCGGAAAAAGGTGTTCAGCCATTTAAAAACGGTAAGTGAATCAATTAACGCAAAAGACTCCTAATATAACTCAACAAACTCAATTATAACACGCAAAATTTGTATTTCCAGTTATAGAAAATATTCTCAACCGAAAAACACCCCAAAAATAGAGCAATCTTCAGAGATTCAATCCATCTTTTCTTTTTTTAGTGGTATCTTTACTAAAATATTTTTAGTGGTATCTTTACAAACAGATTATATATTGAAATTATATAATTACATTGAATACAGTTAAATACATACAATACATTGGATACATGAAATATAGTAGGTCATATATAGTGCAAAACATATGTATACATACTGCAAATACATTTGAATACATATATACATCTGAATACATAAATTATATTAATTAAAAAAATATATGAATACATTCTACAATACATTGATTACATACTGCTGGACAAAAACAGTGAAACAAAGTGAAGCTTTGAAATTATATAATTACATTGAATACAGTTAAATATAGTGAATATACTGAAAAAGCAGAAAAACCTAAAGACAATGAATACAATGAAATACAGCGAGATACATTGAATACAATGAAAAAAAAGTATCTTTTCCCTTAATCCCTGAATCATCATCCATAAGTTTTCTTCTCTTTCCGCATAAGGAAGTGTTGATACTTTCGAAGATTTCTCAAATTGGGCTTGCTTCAATGTCGGGTAACCTTCTTGTACAACTTTAACACTTACCACAACTTTTTGGAGCAAAAAAATTTAAAATTTTTGCAAGACAATGGAGATGCATCAGTGGAGAATCATAGTTGTATTCATGGAGAAGAGACTGGTGTTGAGAGAGAGATGGCGGAGAGAGATCGTGGTTTCTGAAAATGGTGTGGGTTTTCGATTGCCGCCGAATGTTCCACCAAGGTGGTTGAGTTCCATGGCTTTGTCGACTAGGGTTTCTGCTGCCAAGCCGAAACATTGTTCTTTCCAGTAGGTGTTTTGGTATATTTTGGACCTGAGAATTTTCTCCACCAGATTCTGTGGGTTCGTTCCCCTAATGCTCTTTGCCAATGGATCGGTGCGATTCACCATAACTGTCAAACCCTTATCGGATCAGAGTGGAGGGGTTTTTGGGAGAAAGCCCCAAATATGGGAAAGAAGAAATCGAAAGGCAAGGGAGTATATAGAAAGTAGGAGAGAGAAAAATATTATCCCGCGTATTTAATGGCTAAACGGTAGGAAGTGACCGTAAACATATATTTTGCTATAAAACCTAAAAGGTAGCTATAAAAATAATATTTTAAAAGGATATTTATTTATAATAAATAGCGTGTAAAGCGATAAAATTTCAAGGGAAATTGACACTGGTGACACCGGCTCTATATCTTGTAAATAATGTGGTTAGTTGTCACATTAGTGTCATGATAATAGGCGAAATCTAGGCGATTTAGCTATTGTTTATGCTTCCGTTTAATTACATTTCAATGATTAATATGGTTATTTGATGAAAAATAGGCTCTAATTGTGATTTGTGTACATTGCAGGGTGAGGAGCTTATATGATGTTTTCAAGAGGTTATTGGAATGATTTATGGGCAAAAACGATCCTTCGGAGTTGAGTGCGTGCAAGAACAAGACGAAAAATTGGAAGAAATCAAGCCCCAAGCGAGCGAAGACCGCGCGAAGTCGAGCAGAGTTCGCGCGTGTTACAAGCTGAGACAGAAAGGGCGCGCGAAAACCGCGTGAAAGGCGTGCGGTGCCGGTCCGGAAAAGAGCTAGCTGGGGGTAAAATTGGAAATCTGGAAAGAAACCTACTTAACCTATATAAAGTCAAGCTCGCCCAAGGTCAAGGAATTAAGGTTTTCATAGGCTAAAGCAAGAAATAGAGAGGCAAGAGGCAAGGAGGGATTTGGATCATCAAGTTCTTTGTTTCTTCTCTTTGTTTTTGCTAATTGTGATGAAATTGAATCTATTTATGATGAACACCAGTATGAGTAGCTAAAACCCATTGTTCTAGGGTCATGGGTAAAACATGAATGTTGTTGTTTGAGGTTTAATTCGACAAAGTTGGTTTATCATCTTGGGTTGTTTATTTAATTCTGCTGTTAGTTGTTTTGCTGAGTAGCTAACAGTGAAATACTATCTACGAATCTAGAGTTGAACTCGAAAGTGGGAACTTTAGGTTGCATATAGAATTAAATAGAGCAAGTTCTTGAACCCGGGCCTCGGAGAACAAATTTGCAATTGGGATAGACATATACCTAATTGCCTTACTTGGTTAAAATACAGGAATTGTAAATGCGTTCTTGTTAATCTTAATTCCATAGACATATAGGCATTGAGTTAACTTGAATAAGCGAGTAAGAACTCGACAGATTCTTATGAGTAATATAAACCCTGTCAATCAATAACCCAGATAAACNGATTGCAAAAGAAGAATGATGATCGCATGTTCAGCAAATTCCTCTCCATGTTGAGCGAGGTTCAATTGAATATTCCACTGGTTGATGTGCTTCGCGAAATTCCAAAATATGCTAAGTACATAAAAGACATAGTGGCTCATAAGAGGAGATTGACTGAATTTGAGACAGTTGCACTTACTGAGGAGTGCACTTCTAGGGTCCAAAATAAGCTCCCTCAAAAGCTTAAGGATCCTGGCAGCTTTACGATTCCTGTGCGTATTGGTAATATTGATGTGGGTCGTGCTCTTTGTGATTTGGGGGCAAGCATAAATTTGATGCCCCTGTCTTTGTTCAAACAATTGGGCCTGGGAGCCCCAAGGCCAACTATTGTGCTGTTACAGCTGGCTGATAGGTCGATAGCACACCCTGAGGGGGTGATTGAAGATGTGTTGCTGCAGATTGGGAAATTTATCTTCCTGCTGATTTCATTATCCTCGATTATGAGGCGGATGAACTTGTCCCAATCATATTGGGGCGACCTCTCCTGGCTACTGGTGATGCGATTATAAAAGTGAGAGAGGGAAAGATGCTATTGAGGGTAGATGATAAGGAAGCAGTTTTCAATGTCTACAAAGCAATCCAACTTCCCCGTCACTATGGGGAGCTCTCAATGATATCTGTCGTTGAGGTTGATGAGCAGATTTGTGATGCGAGTGTTTATCTAGACGATTCTCTAGAGAAAGCACTTATGTTGTTTGATAACTTGGGAATTGATGAGGAGGTTGAGGAGATGATGCACATCCTTGATACATCTTGTGCATACATGCAGGGGATACACCCATTTGGACCCTTGAACAGGCCAGAGGGACCTCCTCCAAAGCCGTCAATTGAGGAAGCCCCAAAATTGGAGCTTAAACCTCTCCCATCTCACCTGCAATATGCTTATTTGGGTGACTGTGACACCCTACCTGTTATTGTTTCCTCTGACTTGTCTAAATTGCAGGAAGAAAAGCTGTTGAGAGTGCTACGTGAGCACAAACGTGCACTTGGGTGGACGATGTCTGACATTAAGGGCATCAGTCCAGCCTTCTGCATGCACAAAATCCTCATGGAGGATGGACATAAGCCCAGTGTTGAGCAACAACGCCGACTCAATCCAATCATGAAAGAGGTGGTAAGAAAAGAAGTGATTAAGTGGCTTGATGCAGGTATTGTATTTCCTATCTCTGACAGCAAATGGGTAAGCCCCGTTCAATGTGTCCCCAAGAAAGGGGGGGATGACCGTGGTAGTTAATGAGAATAATGATTTAATCCCTACAAGAACTATCACCGGGTGGAGAATTTGCATTGATTATAGAAAATTGAACAATGCCACCCGGAAGGACCACTTCCCCCTCCCCTTCATTGACCAAATGCTTGATAGATTAGCTGGCCAGGAGTACTACTGCTTCTTTGATGGTTACTCGGGGTATAATCAGATTGCTATAGCCCCCGAGGACCAAGAAAAGACCACTTTTACGTGTCCTTATGGAATATATGCGTTCAAAAGAATGCCCTTTGGTCTTCGTAACGCACCTGCGACTTTTCAAAGGTGTATGGTGGCCATTTTTACTGACATGGTCGAGAGGTTTGTAGAAGTATTCATGGATGATTTTTCTATTTTCGGATGTTCTTTTGATAACTGCTTAATGAACCTCGATAAAGTCCTTGCTAGGTGTGAAGAGACTAACTTGGTACTAAACTGGGAAAAATGCCATTTCATGGTACGTGAAGGTATAGTTTTGGGACACAAGGTGTCCAAAAGTGGTTTGCAGGTGGACAAGGCGAAGGTGGAAGCTATTGAAAAATTGCCTCCACCGATATCTGTCAAAGTCATCCGCAGTTTCTTGGGCCATGCAGGTTTTATCGTCGTTTTAGTAAAGATTTCTCGAAGATTTCCTCTCCCTTGTGCAGGTTGCTTGAGAAGGATGTCACCTTTAAATTTGATGATGCCTGTTTGAAGGCATTCGAGGAGCTGAAGGGCAGGTTGGTGATGGCACCAATCATCATTGCTCCGGATTGGGAGCAACCATTTGAATTGATGTGCGACGCGAGCGACTTGGCTATTGGAGCTGTCTTGGGGCAAAGGAGAAACAAGATCTTTCACTCCATCTACTATGCGAGCAAAACTCTGAATCCAGCTCAGACACCGTCACTGAAAAAGAGTTGCTTGCAGTGGTGTGGGCGTTTGACAAGTTCCGGGCGTATCTTGTGGGGACCAAAGTCATCGTCTACACAGATCATTCAGCTATCAGGTACCTGTTTGAGAAAAAGGACGCCAAGCCGAGACTGATTCGGTGGGTCCTACTGTTGCAAGAGTTTGATTTAGAGATCCGAGATCGCAAAGGAACAGAGAATCAAGTGGCTGATCACTTATCCAGATTAGAAAGTCGGAACCATGTGGCTGAAGGGGGTGCAATCAAAGAAACATTCCCTGATGAGCAGTTATTGGCAATCACCTCAAGCACAGCCCCATGGTATGCAGATTATGTGAACTTTATTGCAAGTGGGGTGACACCACCAGAATTGACACCAGACAATAGAAGAAGGTTCTTGCATGACGTGAGACTCTACATGTGGGACGAGCCATTCTTATACAGGCTCTGCGCAGATCAGTTGGTGCGGAGGTGTGTTCCTGAGGAGGAAATGAGCTCCATACTTCATAGCTGCCACGCCTCACCATACGGGGTCATCACGGTGGAGACAGGACCGCTCAGAAAGTGCTGCAATCAGGTTTCTATTGGCCAAAGTTGTTTAGGGATGCACACGCCTTTGTTAAAATGTGTGACAGGTGCCAAAGAACCGGAACGATCACGAAGAAGCACGAGATGCCGCTGCAAAACATTCTGGTTGTAGAGTCTTTTCGATGTTTGGGGAATTGACTTCATGGGACCGTTTCCACACTCTAACGGACATAGGTACATCTTGGTGGCAGTTGACTATGTGTCTAAGTGGGTGGAGGCCATTGCTCTTCCCACTAATGATGCAAAGGTGGTGGTAAATAAAATATTAAAGTAATTTTCAAATCTATTTTTGTGATTTTGTAGGAGTATTTTGGTCGGGCAAAAATCACGTGCTCACAGCTGCCCCTCTTTGCTCGGAAACTATGAAGAGTTTTCGGTCAAAGATAAAGTGAGCGAATACGAGTGATTTTTGTCCGTTTGGATACTCCGCGGGAAGCATTTTGAAAAGTCTGACCGAACCTTGCTTCTGAGGTTGCCTGCAATCCTTGGCTATAGAGGAATCAGGTCAGTGTATTCTGGAAGTTTTGGTAGCTGGGACTACCAGGAAGCTACGATTTCACTGTTGCTGCTGCTGCTACTTCTTGCTGAACTCCTTATTACACCGAAACCAAAATTAAAAATAGCTAGGAAAGTCTATTAGCTACGAGTTACAAGAGTCCTATCTATATGTCTTCAACTTGATCTTGAAGCCTTTGCAGTTCTGCCGCGCATCTTAAACTGTTGACTCGCATTTTTTAGGCGAGCTTCTGTTATTTCTAACTTGAATTGACCTCATTCTTTAGGCGGGTTCCTGCTGTTGCCTTGCGCTTAACAATGAAGTGTATTCCCTGTTTTCCAAGTGGGTGCTTGCTACTTGACTTGGTACTCGAAAATGAATTCCCTTGTCCTCCAGGTGGGTGCTTGCAACTGATGGTGACTTAAAATATTAAATAAATTCCCTTGTTCTCCAGGTGGCGCTCGACTAACTGAAATGAATCCTGTCTCAGTAGCGCTGATCTGAACTTGAAATGAATTCCTGTCTCACGGGGTGTCGTGAT
>NW_017672325.1:183514-194828 GCF_001879085.1 Nicotiana attenuata
CTGCAAAAACATTCTGGTTGTAGAGCTTTTCGATGTTTGGGGAATTGACTTCATGGGACCGTTTCCACACTCTAATGGACATAGGTACATCTTGGTGGCAGTTGACTATGTGTCTAAGTGGGTGGAGGCCATTGATCTTCCCACTAATGATGCAAAGGTGGTGGTAAGCTTTGTCAAGAAGCACATCTTCACCCGTTTTGGAACTCCCAGAGTGTTGATCAGTGATGGAGGTACGCATTTCTGCAATAAACTATTGAACAATATCCTTGCAAGGTACGAAGTCAAGCACAAGGTCTCCACTGCCTACCACCCTCAGACGAGTGGTCAAGTGGAAGTTTCAAACAGAGAGGTCAAGCAAATTCTTGAGAAAACAGTGAGTGAATAGAAAAGATTAGGCCGGGAAGTTAGACGACGCATTGTGGGCGTATCGAACAACGTACAAAACTCCCATAGGTGCTTCTCCGTATAGATTAGTGTATGGAAAGGCATATCACTTGCCCGTCAAACTTGAGAACAAGGCCTATTGGGCAATAAAGAAGTTGAACATGGATGGGGACTTAGCTGGAGAGAAGAGGTTGCTGCAACTCGATGAGCTCGAGGAGTTTCGATTACATGCATATGAGAATGCCAAATTGTATAAAGAGAAAACTAAGAGGTGGCATGACAAGCACATTCTACATCGAGAGTTCGAGCCAGGCCAAGAAGTTCTTTTGTTCAATTCGAGGTTGAAGCTTTTTCCCGGAAAGCTTAAATCTCGTTGGTCAGGCCCTTTTATTGTGGTAAGCGTGAAGCCTCATGGAGTCGTGGAGTTGAGAGATATGAGCTCAACTGGCACTTTCTTGGTGAACGGTCAGAGGATAAAACATTACTGGTGTGGTGACTTTGCACGTCACAAGACCTCGGTGGACTTGAAGGATGCTTAAAAACATGTTGAGTCGTGCCGCGACGTTAAATCAGGCGTTGGATGGGAGGCAACCCATTGAATTGTTGTAACCGTCGTGCCACGACGTTAAATAAGGCGCTGGTTGGGAGGCAACCCAACGATAGTAGTAGTGTTTGATTTTGAGTTGTAACATACTAACAAATGCATGCGACGAAGGGCGGGTGAAAGACCATCAACCAGGAGCAAAACAGGTGAAAAAAAAAATGCAAAAATAAACGCCCAGGTGCGACTTCGCGCCCACTTCTCGCACATTTCGCGCACCATTCTGCCCGGGGAGCCCAAAGCGCGCGAAGACCGCGCGACTTCGCGCACACTTCGCGCACCATTCTGCCTAACGAGTCCAAAGCGCACGAAGGGCGCGCGACTTCGCGCAATGTACGCGACCCCCCCGGAAATTTCCGGCATTTTTTTTAGTGTTTTTTTTATTATTTATTATTTATTTTATTTTTATTTGTTTACTAGTAAACACCCCCCTCTAATACAACCCCCCCCCGTTTCCTTTCCTCCATTTCTCACTCCTTTCCCCAAATTCACAATCACCAAACCCTCCCCACGACCTCTCCACACTCCTTCCCCAAATTCAAGCACCCCTGTCCCCTTCCCCCCTCTCACGACTTCTCCCCCAACAGGTATGCACCCTAGTTTTAGTTTTTCTTTCTTTTCTTCTTCTTCTATTTTTTTTCTTTCTATTTTCAGAATTGTTGTGTGTTGTATTTTATGCTATTAGTGTAGTTGTTTATGTGATTTGGTGTTCCAACTTGGTGAAATATGTTGTGGGGTTAGTTTGTTGTAAGTGTGGGGTGTGGGGTACTTGATTTGAGTTATGTATGAGATTTGGTGGGAGGCCATTGTCGCTAGACACTAAGCCAAGAGTTATGAGAGCCTAATGCCCACAAGGTGTTTGTGGAATGGTCTCAATGAGCATGATTATGTAGTTATGACTGATTTTGAAATCTAGCCACAAGCAATACAATACAATCAATATAGGCTAAAGGGATCAATTCCAAAAGGACCAAAAATAGAGTCAAAATCCAAAACGACTCAAACCCGGCCATAAGCCCACGTCTCGAAATCCGACAAAAGTCACAAAACCCGAAAGCCCATTCACTCACGAGTCTATTTATACCAAATTTACTCAAATCCGACAAAATATCCCATTCAAAAACCACAAAATTCCATCTCAAGAACACTTCCTCTTTTTCCCCAATTCTTCACCCCCAAATTACCAAATTAGATGATAAAATTAAAGATATAATCGTGGGATTTAACCAAAACCAAGTGAGAAACACTTACCCCAATCAACTCCACAANCAATGTCCTTGCAAGGTACGGAGTTAAGCACAAGGTCTCCACTGCCTACCACCCTCAGACGAGTGGTCAAGTGGAAGTTTCAAACAGAGAGGTCAAGCAAATTCTTGAGAAAACAGTGAGTGCAAATAGAAAAGATTGGGCCAGGAAGTTAGACGACGCATTGTGGGCGTATCGAACAGCATACAAAACTCCCATAGGTGCTTCTCCGTATAGATTAGTGTATGGGAAGGCATGTCACTTGCCCGTCAAACTTGAGCACAAGGCCTATTGGGCAATAAAGAAGCTGAACATGGATGGGGACTTAGCTGGGGAGAAGAGGTTGCTGCAACTCGATGAGCTCGAGGAGTTTCGATTACATGCATATGAGAATGCCAAATTGTATAAAGAGAAAACTAAGAGGTGGCATGACAAGCACATTCAACATCGAGAGTTCGAGCCAGGGCAAGAAGTTCTTTTGTTCAATTCAAGGTTGAAGCTTTTTCCCGGAAAGCTTAAATCTAGTTGGTCAGGCCCTTTTGTTGTGGTAAGCGTGAAGCCTCATGGAGCCGTGGAGTTGAGAGATATGAGTTCAACTGGCACTTTCTTGGTGAACGGTCAGAGGATAAAACATTACTGGGGTAGTAACTTTGCACGTCACAAGACCTCGATGGACTTGAAGGATGCTTGAGAACATGTTGAGTCGTGCCGCGACGTTAAATCAGGCGCTGGATGGGAGGCAACCCATTGAATTGTTGTAACCGTCATGCCACGACGCTAAATAAGGCGCTGGTTGGGAGGCAACCCAACGATAGTAGTAGTGTTTGATCTTGAGTTGTAACATACTAACAAATGCAGGCGACGAAGGGCGGGTGAAAGGACCATCAACCAGGAGCAAAAAAAAAAAAAAAAAACGCCCAGGTGCGCGACTTCGCGCCCACTTCGCGCACATTTCCCGCACCATTCTGCCTGGGGAGCCCAAAGCGCGCGAAGACCGCACGACTTCGCGCACATTTCGTGCACCATTCTGCCTAACGAGTCTAAAGCGCGCGAAGGGCGCGCGACTTCGCGCAATGTTCGCGACCCCCCCCCCCCCGGAAATTTCCGGTATTTTTTTAGTGTGTTTTCTTTTTTATTATTTATTTTGTTTTTATTTGTTTACTAGTAAACCCCCCCTCTAATACAACCCCCCCGTTTTCTTTCCCCCATTCCTCACTTCTTTCCCCAAATTCACAATCACCAAACCCTCCCCACGACCTCTCCACACTCCTTCCCCAAATTCAAGCACCCCTATCCCCTTCCCTCCTCTCACGACTTCTCCCCCAACAGGTATGCACCCTAGTTTTAGTTTTTCTTTCTTTTCTTCTTCTTCTATTTTTTTTCCTTTCTATTTTCAGAATTGTTGTGTGTTGTATTTTATACTATTAGTGTAGTTGTTTATGTGATTTGGTGTTCCAACTTGGTGAAATATGTTGTGGGGTTAGTTTGTTGTAAGTGTGGGGTGGGGGGGGGGGGGTACTTGATTTGAGTTATGTATGAGATTTGGTGGGAGGCCATTGTCGCTAGACACTAAGCCAAGAGTTATGAGAGCTTAATGCCCACAAGGTGTTTGTGGAAAGGTCTCAATGAGCATGATTATGTAGTTGTGACTGATTTTGCGTGTGAAGTCTGAGTAACCGCATTAAGTCACACTATTTTTGTTGGGCTGAGCTAATGTGTTCACGTTTTGCAGGTATTATGGCACCATCGAAGAAGCGCCAAGCCACAGGTCCATCCTCAAGCCGCCAACAAGAAGCCCCTGCCTACGACATCAGTAAATTTGTCTCCCCTGCGGCTCAGACCCGTTTTACGGAGAAGGACGCCAAAACGCCAGTTCCGGAGAGGGGTATTGACCTCCGTTTGGTCCAGACACGCTGCCCACATATGTATTCGGAGTTGGTGGAGCGGGGTCTGCAGTTCTTCATTGATGAGCCAGGGGAGGCTAATGTCATGGTCGTTCGAGAATTTTATGCCAATCTGCCTGACCATGTGGACAATGTGGTCACAGTGCGCCACAAGGCGGTGGATGCCTCCGTTGAGGCAATACGTAATGCATATCAATTGCCTGACCCTCTGCCTGACAATACAGATTTTTATGAGTGGTCCAAACACCCAACAGACGCCAAGTGGAATCGCTTCTTTGATTCAATTTGCGTACCGGGAAGAACGGTGGAGTGGCTGGACCGCGGTGAGAAGTTCCACTCCTCCGTTTTAACTACAGAGGTGAAGTGCTGGCTATATGTGATTAACAATCGCCTCATCCCCTCCAAAAATACTACGGAGGTGAATGGACCCCGCGCTGCATTGATTTGGTGTTTCGTCAAGGGTCTGCCCTTCGACATGGCCAAAGTGATTCACGATGAGATGTTTATCCGGTGCCCCCTACGCAAGTATGGTTTCTTTTTCCCCTCCTTGGTGACTAAGCTTTGCCGGCAAGTGCAAGTGCCCGAAAATATTAGTGTGGACGGGCTGCTAAAAAAAGACCACATAATCCGACCTGGCAAGAACACCACGGAACCAGCCCCAGCGGCAGCGGCAGGAGGAAGGGATGAGAGTGGTTCTGATGCATCGTCGGAGGACGCGGATGAACACATGGAGGAGCCAGCACCAGCAGCACCGTCAGGAGCAGCGTCCTCTTCAGGGACTGCCAGGGTGTCCAGGTTCACAGCATTGGAGCAGGAGGTGGCTGGACTACGCTCATCAATGACTGAGTTGGGCACTCGTGTGGATGAGATAGCTGACCGACAAGTCAAGTCGGAAAAGAAGTTCATGGGTTGGCTGCGAGCTTTGGGGCGTGCGTGCCACGTGAACCCCGAAACCGTTTCCGACCAAGAGTGAAGCTCCAGGGAAGTCTCTTTACCTCACTGCTCTTTTAAAATTTAAGCCATGGGGACATGTCTTTATCTTTAAGTGTGGGGTGGGGTACTTCGTTGTATGTATGTATGTGTATGAATTGCTTGTTAGGTTTTATCTTGTTTTGTGCTTTTTGACGTTGATAGTGTTGGTAGAAAGTAGTAATCATTAGTTTACAATAGATAGGTGGCTCTTCCCGACGACGGATCCCTTTCGACGGGGTTCTTGAGGGACTGAGTCGAGCGAAAAAAAAACTGAAAAATTATAGGCTCTTCCTGATGACGGATCTTTTTAGACGATTTTCTTGAGGGAAGTGAGTCTAGAGAAAACACCAAAAAGATTTTTTATTTTTTTCCTAGGTAGTGTAGCAACTCCCCCTTGGTTTTTCTTTAGGCCGCGGTTCTTTTCCAAGGGTTTAACTTGAACCGGGCATAGGTAGTTTTTATTTTTGTTTTCTTTTTGATTTGTAGATTAGGGTGATGGGCTACGAGCTATGAATTGAAAGAGAACCCATAGCGTTGACACACCTGAACACTATAGACCCTAGAGTGTAACGCTTAGTCCTAATTGTTGAATCTCACTGAAGGTGCCTTAATTTGTATGTTTGTTACTGAATTGAATGCTCGTAACGGAGTGTCTTGATGAGCTGATCTGAATGAGTCATATGCCATGTGTGGTGAGTTTTTGTGTAGTCTATGTATTGTACTTGTGTCTAGAACTTGCCCGGTATGTGAGTTGAAGCGAAATTTAAGGTTATGCTCGGTTTGAAAGATGATTTTAGGCTTTCTTTGATCTTTTTGAGCTTAATTGCTTACCACAAATAAAATCTATCCCTAGTTAACCCTTTTGAGTCTATAGACTTTTATTTGGCACCCACATTACAAGCCTATACCCTTTTTATTCTTAATTGACATTGTGTTGATCCCTTTTCCTCTTAAAGCACTTTAATTGTGAGAGGAGCGCTAACAGAAGTAAGGAGGAAATAAGTGTGGGGTGGCTTTTGAGTGGAACCAATAAAAGGATGAATGGTGCACTTGTGTTGTAAACGAATACACCACTAGCGGAAATTGAGTGACAAGAAGAATAAACTAAAAAAAAGAAGATGAATACATTGTGTCTTGCTCCCGCTAGTGGATATGAATTAATAGAGTGCTTAAAGAAGAAGGGAGTATTTGTGTGATGAATTTGTTTGTGAATGAGAAGTGGGTTGAAGAATTTGCGCTGAAAAATTGATCATGTGATGTGTTAAAGTGCTTAGGAGGTTGAGTCACTATTCCTAAATATATCCTACCCGTCCTTTAGCCCACATTACAACCATAACAAAGTCCTAATTGATTTTGGGTCGAGCTAGTCTACGTTAGTAGAGATTTACGTTAAGGGCAAGCCTATGGTACCAATTGCATGCATGTGACTTCTTTTGTGAGAGTGAGTGCTTTCATTGATATATGTGAGTGTATGACTCAAATGTGTGGATTGAATTCAGTTTTTGTTGATGTGATTGTGAGCGCATATGATTCGTGATGGAAAAGCAAGTCTTGACATCTGTGTAGAGTACTTTGAGGAAGTGTGAATATTGCATGGCACTTGAGAGTCGGCTTTGAGGCTAGGATTGTTCACTGCTAGGTGGAATGTATGCACATTGTTCTAGGTGTAATGCGTTAAGGGAAATGGTTGAGTGAAGGATTCTATAGAGGGTACAATTTTGATTGCTCGAGGACTAGCAATGAATTAAGTGTGGGGTGTTGATAATAGGCGAAATCTAGGCGATTTAGCTATTGTTTATGCTTCCGTTTAATTACATTTCAATGACATAATATGGTTATTTGATGAAAAATAGGCTCTAATTGTGATTTGTGTACATTGCAGGGTGAGGAGCTTATATGATGTTTTCAAGAGGTTATTGGAATGATTTATGGGCAAAAACGATCCCTCAGAGTTGAGTGCGTGCAAGAACAAGACGAAAAATTGGAAGAAATCAAGCCCCAGGCGCGCGAAGACCGAGCGAAGTCGCGCAGAGTTCGCGCGTGTTACAAGCTGAGACAGAAAGGGCGAGCGAAAACCGCGCGAAAGGCGCGCGGTGCCGGTCCGGAAAAGAGCTAGTTGGGGGTAAAATTGGAAATCTGAAAAGAAACCTACTTAACCTATATAAAGTCAAGCTCGCCCGAGGTCAAGGAATTAAGGTTTTCATAGGCTAAAGCAAGAAATAGAGAGGCAAGAGGCGGAGGGATTTGGATTATCAAGTTCTTTGTTTCTTCTCTTTGTTTTTGCTAATTGTGATGAAATTGAATCTATTTATGATGAACACCAGTATGAGTAGCTAAAACCCATTGTTCTAGGGTCATGGGTAAAACATGAATGTTGTTGTTTGAGGTTTAATTCGACAAAGTTGGTTTATCATCTTGGGTTGTTTATTTAATTCTGCTGTTAGTTGTTTTGCTGAGTAGCTAACAGTGAAATACTATCTACGAATCTAGAGTTGAACTCGAAAGTGGGAACTTTAGGTTGCATATAGAATTAAATAGAGCAAGTTCTTGAACCCGGGCCTCGGGGAACAAATTTGCAATTGGGATAGACATATACCTAATTGCCTTACTTGGTTAAAATACAGGAATTGTAAATGCGTTCTTGTTAATCTTAATTCCATAGACATATAGGCATTGAGTTAACTTGAATAAGCGAGTAAGAACTCGACAGATTCTTATGAGTAATATAAACCCTGTCAATCAATAACCCAGATAAACCGATTAGTCATTTTAAGCTAAGAACACAACAAGATTGTTAACTAGCCCGTGACCCTGGAATATTCTCTCCTACTGTTTGTTACTTGGAATTGTTATTCGTTTGGTTAATTGCTCTAGTTAGATTATTTCTTGATAATTTAGATAGTAAAACAATTACATCTTTATTTTGTGAAGAATCTCTTGGATAGATAAAGTAATTGGGTTGGAATCAGTCAATAGTTGATCACAAGTCTTCGTGGGAACGATACTCTACTCACTACTCTATTACTTGACGATCACGTGCACTTGCGTGAGTGTTTTTGGTCGCAACATGTCAGAATCCTAGATTTTTAGTATACCTTCTAAATTTATATCCTTATTTCCAAATCCATTTCCTATTTCCTAAATCCCTAACAGAGAAGAAAGGAAAGAAAACTTAGTAGCGGCGAGCAGGTATGTTCAAGATCTCGCTTTTGTCGTGAGTTTCTTTGGATTTATGCTTTGGTGGTTTTTAGTTAAACTAGATGTGAAAAGCCCATGCTACGCATGGGCCCAACAAGATATTACTGTTCTTTGCATTTGTATTGTTACGTTAGTTTTGGTGGCAAAGCATCTAAATCATTGGCATGTTGACTTGCTTGAAATTCAAACCTCTAAAGTAAAAGTTAGAATTCTAGTAGCATTGAGCCAAGACATTATTTCTGTCATTATTTAACTACTATGAAAGCTTCGAACTGAAATTTATGTTTTTCTCAGAATTAAGTGATCTCTTGATATATTCATGTACAGATAACTTCAACATACAAGTGACATACTGCTAAGGATGTGGGTGGGGGGGGGGAGGGGGTCAGAGATGGCATTAATCTGAAAGGTCGAAAATAAAGCAGAAGACTCTTACCATTTCCTGCGTTCTGGTCAACAAAGTGAAGGCAAAGTTCTCTTTAATTCGTCAATATTTTTGAGCAATTTCTCATTCTCAATATTGCTACTTCTTATTTCAACGTCTAAAGTTGCGATTGATCACATCAAACTCCAATTCAGAACAACCAAAGGGTTTGAAATGAAACACCCATTATTGTATCTTTCACCAAGCATACACAATTTAAAGTTCTTCCAGAGTTGTTGATAAATAGAGCCATGATATTTCAAGCTGTTTACACGTAAAACAGCAGCCCAAACGAAAAAGATAGAAGAGGCTATAAGAGCTATTGACATTATTATATCAGTAATGAAGAATACAACAAAAATAAAGCAGAAATGATACCAAGATATATAGAAGATAGAAACGTAATTAATAGGAAGAGAGTTAGTAGATGATGAAGAAGCTCTTCCACAAAAGCTGCAGTCGAACTTTCCAAAACACCATCCGTAAAATAAAATTATCCTATATAATAATTACCTTGAAATAAGTAGAAAATTCGAAATAGAACTTCTCAAGCAGCAGTTGCTATAACCTCTGATTAGCAGACAATGTGTTCTTCAGAGAAACCCAACAGGAAAACCAAGCAAAATACCAAAAGAAGATCTTTCAATTGAGTATACACAACAACTTAAAGTCCGAAGTTCACAGAGAAAAAGGTAAGGTAATCCAAAAACAAAGTTATGGAGAAGAGAGTATCTCTAGGTTTATATTTTTTTGTGTTATACGAAAATACCTTGGAGCTGTCAATCTACGTCTGCTTTGTAACTATAATGAGTCAGCCAAGGTATAAAACCTGTCACATTTAGAGCTAAGGCAGCAATGAAAAAGCGGGCTTTGAAAATATCTAAAAGTTTACTTGTATGAAACCCGTCACTTTTAGAGCAAAGGTAATAGTGAAAGGTCATGTGACGACCCAAAGGGTCATCACCGGATTTCTCTCTTTTTTCGTGCTTCCGAGGCCTTGAAAACCTCACCTTTAGTTGCCTTGATTTGCGTGCGCAGTCCGGGCGCGTAGCCGGAAAGATTATATGTTAAATTCTGTGAAAAATTTCAAAATATGGCTTTAAAATGATTAAAGTTGACTTCGGTCAACATTTTTGGTAAACGGACCCGGATCCGTGATTTGACGGTCCCGGAGGGTCCGTAGAAAAATATGGGACTCGGGCATGTGCCCGGAGTCGAAATCCGAGGTCTAGAACCCGAGGAAAAGAATTTTTCTGTGAAATTATTTTTATGAAATTATTAAGGAAAATGGAAATGAAAATTGATTAAAAGACTATGGTAACGGGCTCGTATTTTAGTTTCGACGCCCGGAACAAGTCTTAAATATGTGTTAAGCGCTTTCTGTAAAGTTTGGTCGAAATCAGACGTCATTTGACGTGTTTCGGACCTAAATATCTAAAATTTGAAGTTTATGAAGTTAGAATGAAAAATGATGATTTTGAGGTTTGATTCCTCGTTTATGATGTTATTTTAGCGATTTGATCACTCGGTTAAGTTCGTAGGATGTTGTTGGGTTAACGTGTGTGTTTGGTTAGGAGCCCCGAGGGCTCGGGAGTGATTCGGAGGTGGTTCGGAGTGGTTTTGCACTTAGAAATATAGCAGATTTTCTGCAATTTTTGCACAGGCCTTTTCTTCTTCGCGATTGCGGCCTTAGGCTCGCGTTCGCACTGCCCATGGTGTTCCCCTTCTACGCGTTCGCATCTCCATAATCACGATCGCGTAAGTCAAGTTCAGTATCCCAGAGACTTCCTCTTCGCGTTCGCAGTCAGATGTTCGCGAACGCATAGACTTGCTGCTCCCTCCATCGCGTTCGCGAGGCCTTTTACGCATTCGCATAGAACATACCTGGACACCCCCCAGCATTTCCTTCTACGGGTTCGCGTTATCTTCCATGCGTTCGCGATGACCTGCCCAGTTTACCCTTCGCGAACGCGGTCCCCTTCCCGCGAACGTGAAGGGCATTTTTGCCCAGTGATTTTTAAAGCTCAAAAACAGACCAGTGACGGGATTATTCCCAATTTCACACGAGCTCTTCTTCTCCACAGCCCCTAGGTGACTTTTAGAGCGATTATTCACCAAAGCTTCTTGGGTAAGTATTTTCTAACTCGTTTTCTTCATTTTCTATCATCATTTATCAAATTCCTAGACCTATATCATGTAACTTAAGGTGTAAATTGGGGGAAAAGGGTAGAATTAGGGCTTTTCAACTTTCTTTGATTTAGACCTCGTTTTGGGGTCGAATTTGAAAACAAATTGTATATTCGGGCTCGTGGGGGAATGGGTGACATGGAATTGGTTCGAACCTCGGGTTTTGACCAAGTGGGCCCGGGGTCGATTTTTGGAATTTTGGGTAGAAAGCTTAGAAATTCATATTTAGGCATTGGGTTTAGTTTGTTTAGCTATTATTAATATTGTAAAGTCATTATTTCATAGATTTGACTGAGTTGGAGCCGAATTCGAGGGGTAAAGCTATACTAGAGGCTTGAGTTGATTTTGGAGCATTTGAGGTAAGTGTTTGATCTAACTTTGGCTTGAAGGAATAGGATT
>NW_017672325.1:197185-199940 GCF_001879085.1 Nicotiana attenuata
ATGGATGGTTTACCATTTTTTGGTACCACCCCGGGGGAGAGGCCCAATGTGGTGGCCCGATGCATTGAGTAGGAAGTCCGCCAGCATGGGTAGTCTTTCTTATATTCCGGTCAGCCAGAGACCGCTTGCTTCGGATATTCAGGACTTGGCCAATCGGTTTGTGAGGTTGGACATTTCTGAGCCTAGCAGAGTGTTAGCTTGCACGGTCGCTCG
Source organism: Nicotiana attenuata (assembly GCF_001879085.1). Taxonomy (NCBI): domain Eukaryota; kingdom Viridiplantae; phylum Streptophyta; class Magnoliopsida; order Solanales; family Solanaceae; genus Nicotiana; species Nicotiana attenuata. The sequence continues at coordinate 197,399 of NW_017672325.1, forward strand.
TTCTTTATTATTGGAGTGTATCCGTGATCGGCAGTTCGATGATCCCCATTTATGTGTCCTGAGAGACACGGTGCAGCGTGGAGGTGCCACGAAGGTGACTTTAGATGATGATGGTGTTTTGAGATTGCAGGGGCGAGTTTGTGTGCCCAATGTCGATGGAATTCGAGAGTTGATCTTAGCGGAGGCCCATAGTTCTCGGTATTCCATTCACCCGGGCGCCGCGAAGATGTACCAAGACTTGCGGCAGCATTATTGGTGGCGTAGGATGAAGAAAGATATCGTTGCATGTGTGGCTCGGTGTTTGAACTGTCAGCAGGTCAAGTATGAGCATCAAAGGCCTGGTTGTTTGTTTCAGAGTATTGAGCTTCCCGAGTGGAAGTGGGAGAGGATTACCATGGATTTCATTGCTGGACTTCCGATGACTGGGAAGAAGTTCGACTCGATATGGGTTATTGTTGATAGGCTGACCAAGTCAGCGCATTTCATTCCTGTAGCAGTCTCTTATTCATCGGAGAGGTTAGCTGAGATCCACATCAAAGAGATTGTTCGCCTTCATGGGGTGCCGGCATCTATCATTTTGGACCGGGGTACGCAGTTTACCTCGCGTTTCTGGAGAGCAGTTCAGCAGGAGTTGGGCACCTAGGTTCAGTTGAGCACAGCGTTCCACCCTCAGACGGACGGCCAGTCCGAGAGGACTATTCAGACATTGGAGGATATGCTCCGAGCCTGTGTCATCGATTTTGGAGGCTCGTGGGACTAGTTTTTGCCCTTAGCAGAGTTCGCCTATAACAACAGCTACCAGGCCTTGGATAAGGTCAAGATCATTCAGGACAGGCTTCGTTCGGCTCAGTCGCGGCAAAAGAGCTATGCGGATCGTAAGGTTCGAGATGTAGCTTTCATGTTTGGTGAGCTGGTCTTGCTCCGAGTGTCGCCTATGAAAGGCGTGATGAGATTTGGGAAGAAGGGCAAGCTTAGCCCTAGGTTCATTGGTCCATTTGAGATTCTCGATCGTGTGGGAGAGGTGGCTTACAGACTTACCCTGCCGCCTAGCTTGTCAGCCGTGCATCCAGTGTTCCATGTGTCCATGCTTCGGAGGTATCACGGCGATCCAGCCCACGTGTTAGATTTCAGCACTGTCCAGTTGGACAAGTATCTGTCTTACGAGGAGGAGCCGGTAGCTATTCTAGACCGGCAGGTTCGACAGTTGAGGTCGAAGAGTTTTCCTTCAGTGCGTGTCAAGTGGAGAGGTCAGCCTCCTGAGGCATCGACCTGGGAGTCCGAGTCTGATATGCTGAGCCGTTATCCTCATCTATTTCCCAACTCAGGTACTTCTTTCTTTTGTCCGTTCGAGGACGAACGGTTGTTTTAGAGGTGGAGAATGTGACGACCCAAAGGGTCATCACCGGATTTCTCTCCTTTTCCGTGCTTCCGAGGCCTTGAAAACCTCACCTTTAGTTGCCTCGATTTGCGTGTGCAGTCCGGGCGCGTAGCCGGAAAGATTATATGTTAAATTCTGTGAAAAATTTCAAAATGTGGCTTTAAAATGATTAAAGTTGACTTCGGTCAATATTTTTTGTAAACGGACCCGGACCCGTGATTTGACGGTCCCGGAGGGTCCGTAGAAAAATATGGGACTCGGGCATATGCCCGGAGTCGAATTCCGAGGTCTAGAGCCCGAGAAAAGAATTTTTCTGTGAAATTGTTTTTCTGAAATTATTAAGGAAAATGGAAATGAAAATTGATTAAAAGACTGTGGTATCGGGCTCGTATTTTGGTTCCGACGCCCGGTACAAGTCTTATATATGGTTTAAGCGCTTTCTGTGAAATTTGGTCGAAATCGGACGTCATTTGACGTTTTTCGGACCTAAATATCAAAAATTTGAAGTTTGTGAGGTTAGAATGAAGAATGATGATTTTGAGGTTTGATTCCTCGTTTATGATGTTATTTTAGCGATTTGATCGCTCGGTTAAGTTCGTAGGATGTTGTCGGGTTAGCGTGTGTGTTTGGTTAGGAGCCCTGAGGGCTTGGGAGTGATTCGGAGGTGGTTCGGAGTGGTTTTGCACTTAGAAATATAGCAGATTTTCTGCAATTTTTGCACAGGCCTTTTCTTCTTCGCGATCGCGGCTTTAGGCTCGCGTTCGCACAGCCCGTGGTGTTCCCCTCTACGCGTTCGCATCTCCACAATCGCGATCGCGTAAGTCAAGTTCAGGACCCCAGGGACTTCCTCTTCGCGTTCGCAGTGAGATGTTCGCGAACGCATAGACTTGCTGCTTCCTCCATCGCGTTCGCGTCGCCTTTTACGCGTTCGCATAGAACAAACCTGGACCCGCCAGCATTTCCTTCTACGCGTTCGCGTTATCTTCCACGCGTTCGCGATGACCTGCCCAGTTTACCCTTCGCGAACGCGGTCCCCTTCCCGCGAACGCGAAGGGCATTTTTGCCCAGTGATTTTTAAAGCTCAAAAACAGACCAGTGACGGGATTATTCCCAAATTTCACACGAGCTCTTCTTCTCCACAGCCCCTAGGTGACTTTTAGAGCG
>NW_017672326.1:0-59216 GCF_001879085.1 Nicotiana attenuata
AGATAACGATACCTCGGGTGCAATCTAAGTGAACTGTAATGCGAATCTAGCTAGCGTAGCTTGAGAGAGTACGTCTAGTAAATTATCATAATTGCTTGAGAGAGATTTATGATAGCTGGAGAGTTCATGATTGATAGAGGTAACTAAGTCAACGCTATAAGAAACATACAACCAAGGAAATCAACAACGGGGGAAACCATTATCTTAGACCTTTATTCTAATTGTTTACAATTCAAGCATAGTTAGTTTTCAGCTGTTTATTTATTTTCAATCTTGTCTTCTTGGTAATATTAAACAGATACAGCTAAGCCTTAGTTCTCTATGGGATTCGACTCCGGACTTTTAGATCGGATTATATTTGCAGCGACCGCTTATCCTTTTTAGGACTAGAGTTGGGCGTGATCAAATTTTGGCGCCATTGCCGGGAGCTAACGGTGTAGTTGTAGCTGTATATATTGCTAGGGTTCAAGTTTGAACTTTTAGTTTGTTTTATTTTTTTTGTATTTTTTTATAACTGTTGATTTGAGAAACATGGCATCTTGGAATTATGGGAATTTAGGTGTAGATAATTCTACTATTGATCTTCATACATATTGTGAAGGAAACCACCCGTGGCAAAATTTTCAAAACGTTCCTAAGAGCGAGTTATGTGTACGAACTCAATCTTATTTGTGGAATGTGTGTGATGTGTGGTGGTAAAAATGGTCACCTTCATGGTTGTGCTTATATTTCTTATTTTTCCCCAACCCCTTACTATGATGGTTCTACCTTTTTCTTGTGAAGTTAATAGGAACAAAGAACCTGGGAATGCGGACCTGAAGGAGATCAAGGATATGCTAAAGTGCCTTCCGGAACAAAATAATGAGAAACAATTGCACATAGAAAGGCAAGAGGCAACTATTCGCAAGTTGGAGGCTCAATTAAGTCAAGTGGTTGGAGTTTTTAATGCTCAACAAGCCAATATTGAGGATAGTAGCCAAGAAGAGCATGAATTTGAGGTGTTAATTGGGGAGGTCATAGTAGAACATCAACAACCTAGCCAACTAGAATTTGAGGATGTCAATGTTGAAGAAGTAATACTAGAGTCAACCAAGGACGTTGAAGATACAAATTTAGTTGACTCTAGTGTGATTGGTGTTGAGGAGGTTAAAAATCATGAAGTTCATGTATTTGAGCGCGTTGGGCCTCATTCCAAACACTTCTCTACATTATGTTCAGACGATGAAATGGAAATTCACCCTTATGAGCATAAAAAGGAGTCCAAGGAAGAGGTAGATGAGCCTTATATTTTGGATTTCTCAAAGCCGTCTAGGCAAGGTGACACTCCTCGGTCGAGAGCCAACAAGTGCATAAGATTTTATCTAATTTTTGGTTCGCAAGAATTTGTACCGCCCCAAGAGCATAATCATAAGCTTGAAGCAAAACTTGGGGTTCAATTCATAAGCTCGAGGTGGAGGCAAAAAGTGATTCGCGTCGTGCCGCGACGTTAAATCAAGCGCTTGTTGGGAGGCAACCCACCTTTATTGCTTTCTTTTATTTTATTTATTTTATTTTATTGTATTATATTTGTAGTGTCAATTTTTTATTTTTTTAGGAGAATGGAAAGCAAAGGTATTGGGAGGATGCAACAGCAAACCAAATGGCTGGAACTAAGTGTGAGGTACCCGCACGAAGGACCAAGCTTGGGAGAAGTCTGAGTACCCCATGAGTTGTTAGTCCTTCGGCCTTTGGCCTACCAGGGAGTCTCTTTTACCCTTTTATTAGTTATGGTGTGCATTGGGGACAATGCACAATTTTAAGTGTGGGGTGATGAGATTGTCTGGGTGACTTTTCATGCTACTTTAGCTGTATTAGTTTAATTAAATAGTTTTTTTTTAAAAGATTGGACTTTTTCCGACGATGGATCTGTTAGACAATTTTCTTGAGGGAAGTAGTCTAATCAAAAAAACCCAAAAAGATTTTTTTATTTTATTTTCTTTGTAAGTAGTGCAGTAATTTCCCCTTGGTTTTTCTTTTGACCGTGGTTCTTTTCCAAGGGTTTTTCTTGAACCGGGTTAGGTAGATTTTTCTTTAATAGATTTTAGGACCCTTAGGACTCTTGTGGGCTAAGAAGGGTTGGGAAAGAATGCATCCCGTGGTGTACATACCTGCAAATACTTAAAACAAACTTGAGGGTGCGATGTCTAGGCTCATGTGTAGACTCTTAATCTTATACCTTAATTTTGCACACCTTGTCTTATTTGAATGCTCTCGTGAATGTGTTGACAAACTAATTCGGAATGAGTTACATGCCAAGTGTGTGTGAGGTTATATACGTATTCTGTGCTTGCATGCGATACCTAGAACTTGCCCCGTGTGTGTGCAAAGCGAAATAGTAGTTGTTTGGTCTTAGAGATGATTTAGGCATTTCTTTGTGTAGCCTATATAATCATGAATCCACCTGTACATATTACCATAGTTAACCCCTTTGAGCCTATAATCCTTTTTCTTTGGCAACCACATTACAAGCCCTACCCATTTGTTTGAATTAACCATCTATTTGAACCTTTTCACCTCTCATGAGCACTTGAATTGTTATGAACCTTGTAAAAGTAAAGTGTGGGGTGGTCGGTTTGGCTTTCGAGTGGAACTAGTTGAATAAGGAGAAAGGTGCACTGTTTTGAAAAAAAGAAGAGTCACTTGATGTAAGCATAAAAACTCCTAGATAAGTGGTGGCTCTTGATGTAAGTGTGCTTAAAAAAAAGAATGGGGTAGTTATATTGATGTGAAGGTGGAAATTTTGGGGTGACATAAGGATGAGATTTAATTGAGAAAATGTATGTATTAAAGTGCTTAGGGAGGTGTAGTCACTCTTATATCTAAATGTATCCTACCCGTTAGCCTATATTACAACCAAATAAAGCCCTATTGATCTTAGACTGAACAATTCGATTAGTAGAGTATTACACTAAGGGCAAGCTTATGGTGTATCTGTGTGGCATATGAATGTTCTTTGCTGAGAGTGAGAGAATTCGTTTATTCTACAGTTCTTTGTTGTTTGATTTCATGTGCATGGAACTTCTCTCAGAAATGTGATGTGAGGGCATTTAACTCAAGAAGAAAAGGCAAGTCTTCACTTCTATTAGAGTACATAGAGTAAGCATGAGTGTGGCATGACATTAGAGTCTTCATCTGAGGTGTGGCTATTGCACTACTTAGGTTGTTCTTTCATAATAGCAGGTGTGACATGAAAAGGGTAATGCATCTAACGAATAGGCCTCGAAGTGTGGTTCAACTTGCTCGAGGACGAGCAAAGATTTAAGTGTGGGGTGTTGATAATAGGTGAATTAGACTATAATTAGACCCTAAAGAACCACATTTTTGTATAGCTTTGTTGTAAAAAGTGATAACCAAATGCTCTGATTAGTGCTTTTCATGCTTTGCAGGCTATATCCACCGAAAGAAGTCGATGGAGCAAGTTTGGGATCAATTACGGAGAAAAGGAGGCCAATCAAACAATGCCCAAGAAATGCACCAAGTGAAAAGTCAAAAGAAGCGCTGAACTTGGCCTGCCGCGGTCAGACCGTAACCGCGGTAGGACCGCGGCAGAGTAGAGCTGCAGATTCAGAGAACCTATTTGGCCGCGGTCCCGTCGTGACCGCGGTGGGACCGCGGCAGAACGCGAAAAAGCCAGGGACGAAAGTGTCAAGTCGGGAAAACTTGGTGTAAAAACCCCGTTATAAAAAAACTAGGAATTCGGCCACATTAGGTCAGATTTATTTAGAGAGTACTTTGGCAAGAAAAACAAGTGTGAGAGATCACCCAAAACATCATTATTCTTATTCTCTTTTATTTTTCTTGCAATTTTTGATTATGAATCTTCTAGTATTTATTCCTTCATGTTATGAGTAGCTAAATACCTTAATCTAAGTTTTGGTGAAACCCGTGGGGATGAATTTGTTATAAGTAATATAGATTTGAATTAGTTTAATCTCTATTTGTTCAACTATGTTTTGATTGTGGTTAATTGAAAGGATCCTTAATTAGTCGTTCCTATTTATTATGTATCTGCTTGAGAGAGAGTGCATATTTAGGTAGTTGTTTGAACAACATCACTCCCGGAGTATAGGCGAGAGTCATAACCGAGGGTTTAGAGGTTGGATTAGAGATAACGATACCTTGGGTGCGATCTAAGTGAACTGTAATGCGAATCTAGCTAGTGTAGCTTGAGAGAGTGTGTCTAGTAAATTATCATAATTGCTTGAGAGAGATTTATGATAGCTGGAGAGTTCATGATTGATAGAGGCAACTAAGTCAACGCTATAAAAAACATACAACCAAGCAAATCAACAACGGGGGAAACCATTACCTTAGACCTTTATTCTAATTGTTTACAATTCAAGCATAGTTAGTTTTCAGCTGTTTATTTGTTTTCAATCTTGTCTTCTTGGTGATATTAAACAGAAACAGCTAATCCTTAGTTCTCTGTGGGATTCGACTCCGGACTTTTAGACCGGATTATATTTGCAGCGACCGCTTATCCTTTTTAGGACTAGAGTTGGGCGTGATCACATACCAACAAGTCCTAAAACATCATACGAACATGCTCGAAGTGTCAAATCGAATAAAAAACACAAATTCTACGAATCGCAACCAAATTCAAGCCTATGAACTATGAACCTCTAAATTCCAAAATCAATGCTGATCATGCCAAAACAACTCCGATTGACTCCAAATTTTGCACACAAGTCATAAATGATATTATGGACCTATTCCAACTTTTGAAATCGGGATCCAATCCCGATATCAATAAAGTCAACTCCCGGTCAAACTTTTCAAAATCTTCCATTTTTCAACTTTCGCCAATTCATGCCAAAACAACCTAAGGATCTCCAAATCAACATCTGGACACGCTCCTAAGACCAAAATCACCATTCGGAGCTGTTGGAACGGTCAAAACTCCATTCCGGAGTCATCTTCACACAAGTCAAACTACAATCAACTTTTACAACCTAAACCTCCAACTTAGGGATTATGTGTCCTATTTCACTCCGAAACTCACCCGAAACCAAAATCAAACACCCGGGAACTTACATAACCACAATATAATATAGAGTAAGCATAAATTAGGGATCGGGACTAAAATACTCAAAACAACCAGCCGGATCGTTACACCTTATCTTTCGTAAAAGAAAAAAACAGTGAGAAAGAAAAAGGATCCACAAAAAAATCTTTCTTTGAAAATTTATTTATTAATAATACCAACAATGATGACTAGAGATTATGAAAGTTGGTCTCAAATTTAACTGTTGATTAGTATTCCTACAAAATTATGGAAAACACTCAAAATTACGTTTATTTGTGTTCTAATTTTTTCTATGATAGTGGATAAATATCTTATAAGATGAGTAGTTATCAGCCATTCAATCATCTTATTTCGTAGAAGAAACAACACAGAACAACATTTTGTAATAATGTCTCTTTCCCCTAACATGTTAGCTATAGCCTATACAACAAAAACTTGTGCTTACGTGTGGGAACAAATCAATTTAACACTGAGAAATCATGAGAACAGGAAAGACAGAAGATAAATGTAGTTTCGTGTACACGAGAGAGAGGAACAAATTAAAGACAAGATGAGATATTTTTATGCTGTCTCCTCAGTTCTTAGGTTTTTATTTCCATCTTCTGTCTCTAGCTAGAAGATGACGACGAGCAGAAATGTATACAAGACTAACAAGAGTTAGGGACATAATATATTGACATATAATTCCACAAATGGACTTTAATTGTATCCACTTGTGGATTAGCACTAGTCCATCTTTATTAAAGCAAAATCAATTGCAAAACAATACTAATATAACTTATTTGTCCGCCATTTCCAATGGAAATATGTAAGATTCTCAAATTTTAAAAAGACAAAAAATTTCTATTGATAAAGATTACCTCCAAAAAAGATAAATTAAAAGAGAATTAATTCGTTATAGATCCGTTACCTTGTATGAGTTATTATATACTTACTTGGCTACTCATGTTTCATCTAATGTCGCCTTATTCTTAGCTATTTGAAGAGTCAAATTATTTGATCGTTTTTTTCAAATACTTTCAGATATTGTAAATTATTTATTATTATGATTTATAATATTTTTTATGTAATTTTAAATAAGTAGTTTTTTCTAAAAAAACTTGAAAACAAAATTAAGAAGTTTAATGAAAACTCACATTTGAAGGTGCCAATTTTACAGTTTCTGTTATTTCTAGTGTCTGGTGTAGTTTTCATATGCAATTTCAGCTATTTTTGGTCTATTTCTGATGTCTGACTCAGCTTTTGAGATTTGATAAAATTTTCTTGATGTTTCTGATTATATATTTTTCTATAGATAATTTCTATTAAATCTAAGAGCAAAAGTTTATTACTATATATTTGAAGGAAACCAAAAATATCTCATTTTTATCAACGTTATTTCAAGCCTACATCGAACATAAGGACCAATTGTTACTTTCTCATAATTGTCACTCTACATTATATACTCCCTCCATTCCGATTCATGTGAACCTGTTTGATCGGGCACGGAGTTTAAGAAAAAATAAAATTTTTTTGCAATTTATGGTCCTAAACAAATCAAAAAGGGGCCCAGAGTATTTGTGTGGTTATAAAAGTTTCTCATTAAGGGTAGAATTGTATGTTTAAGCTAAATTGTTACCAAATTTAGAAATGGTTCATTCTTTTTGGAACGGACCAAAAAGAAAATAGGTTCAAAAAAACTGAAACAGAGAAAGTAGTATTTATCCAATCATACCTCTTATAGTAATAATTTTAAGAAGCAAAATGAGACAGGAGTCATATCATTGGGGCAGAATAAGAAGAGAGCAGAGAAATGATAGACAAATAGTTAGCTCCAGAGTGCACAAACATGAGATCATGAATAAAAGTGGCCAAACTCGTCACAGAAATGGAAAAGGTAGGTTTATCGAAGTGTCCTATTTCAAATGTATCCTTAATTTTTGGTATTAACTACATTACTATTAGTATCCGATCCGCACATTGTACGGATATAAATTAGGAAATTTTACGTCCAATAGAAAAATTTAGTACCCTATTTATTTTAAATAAATACCATTTTAAAATATTACATCCTATAGATATCTTTTATCCTTTATAGCAAAATATCTAATTATAGTTACATCCTACATTTAAGGCACCATATATGCTAAATAATATTTTTCTCTCTCCGTTTTAGTCTTTTCTCTCACATAATCATAGTAAATCTTACTAACCACGTTCTCTCTCTCTTTTTGCATATACTTTACTCTCTTCTCCCACAAACCCACGATTCATACCTCTTCTCCCACCCAAATTCGCTAGGTCTCCGGCATGTAATCTTCAATCCAACGAGTAAAGGAAAACAAAAAGAAGATCCAACAAACAGACAGTTTTTATCTTAACTTTCTCCCTTTTTTCTATCTGAATGACGAAATTATGCCTCGTAGATACAAATGGCAAAACTTTGGTATCAGTTTTGTTTTGCCTTCCCATATTCTTTACTCTTGCTCTTACTGCCTACTATTTCCTCTTTCCATATCAATCTGTAGTCATAGGTTGACTGATGCAGCACCTGAAACGGGCCTTTCTTATTGATTTTGTTTCCTCATGTTGCGGCTAAACATTGGAATCAAGTTACTACCAAATATTGGAATCAAGTTTTATTTAGTTTGGGCTTTGGTTATTTGAAGACGATGAAACAGTATTTGTGCTGCAAAAGATGTTTGGTTAGGGCTGCAACTCAACGAGACGAAAATTAGGGTTGTTCTTGAACAAAGATGACGAAATTTAGGGCTGAACAACTTGAAGATTCTATTACCTTTTTTAAGTGTATTTCAATGTATCTCGCTGTATTTCATTGTATTCATTGTTTTTTTTTCATTGTATTTCATTGTATCTCATTGTATTCCATGTATTTCATTGTATTCACTGTCTTTTTTTTTCATTGTATTTCAATGTATCCTGTTGTATTCTATGTATTCATATATTTTTTCAATTAATATAATTTATGTATTCAGATGTATTATATAATTTTCTCTGAAGATTGCTATGTTTTTGAGGGTTTTTCCAGTTGAGAATCTTTTTTATAACTGAAAATACAAATTTTGTGTGTTATAATTGTATTTGTTGAGTTATATTAGTAGTCTATTATGTTAATTGATACACTTTTCGTTTTAAACAGTGTAATCCCCTGTTTCACGTCGTGAATACAGTCGAATACAGTAATCTGTCCAGTCAATCCTATGTTTCACGCCATGAATACAGTCGAATACACTCGAATACAACAACTGATTAGCTAGACTTCCCTGATTCACGCCTATTTTTGCTACTGTATTCATGAATACAATAGCTTAAATACATCAAATACATCATATAACCACAGAAAAGGTATCTATAACCCGTAATATAGCAAATGATATCTATAAATGGCTAATTACTACTAAAAGATAGTGATTTATGAAAATTTCTCTATAAATTATGATAAATTACTATTATCCTTTTACTCAGAACTCTTTAAAATTTTAAATATATCAATGATATTTTTGAGTATTATTTAGTAATTTAATTTATTTCTTTTAAAATAAATTTAAAATATAAGTATCCTCGCACTATCTCTATTTTCCTCTTTATACATTTTTTTCCCTACTAAGAAATTTTAATTAGCTTTTTACATAAATATTTTACCTATAGTCAAAATAATATCACATTTTATTTTAAAATATAACTTTGAATTAGTCTAAAATTAATACATAAGTTCTTTTATAACATTTTAAATCGATTGAATTTCTCTTCTTATTATTTTTTTGTATTATGTGCAACTAAAAAAATTTCTTTTAATTTCAAGATACAAATTTGACTTTTAATTTTTATTAGTAAAATTACCAACCTGAGATATTTATTTGAATTAGTCTAAAAGGTAGGTTTATCGAAGACGTGTCCCATTTCAAATGCATCCTTAATTTTTGGTATTAATTACATTGTGATTAGAATTATTCGAAAAACAAACAAATTGTAAATATCGTTAATTGTGATTCGTTGTCTGTTGCTCCGCAATCCTGCGTCGGGTTATCTCACTGCCCTTTCCTCTTTTGCCGTTTTCATCTGTCTTTTCTCTCCCCCTTCGTCCCCCCCATTTTGTGTTACTTTACCCTCCTTTTCGACACTAATTACAATAATACCATTAAGATTAATCAACGGATTTCCTTTCTTTTTAAGAGTGTTTGGCTAAGCTGGCCAAGGTTTATCTACGCATTTGGGTAAAGTTAAAAGTGCTTGTAAGTCAAGTATTTATAAGTCAAAAATAAGCCAAAAGCCATAAGCTGGTTACCCTCAGCTTATGAATTTTTAGCTTATAAGCGCTTTAAGCTTGACCAAGAATTTTACTATTTTATCCTTAAAATATTTCATTTTAAAACAAAACTCCTACATCGATACTCACTGGCTCAAGTATTCATCCTAATCCTCCTCCACCCCCCTCCCCCCACCTCTTCAAGCCTGCAATTCTCATTGACTATTTAAGATAAGCAAATTCTCTTTGCATACTTATATCTATGTGATTGTGTATTAATCTTTGAACTTTATATAATAAATAAGGTCATATCAAATTTTTGGTGTATTGCCTCTAAGTGTTGTGGTGATGAAGACAATATTTGTTTCTCTTCAAATAATTTGTCCTATTTAGGTTTATTTTTTACTGAGAAACTTTTATCAATTTATTAATTATTATAACTTATGATTATATGCTTATCATAAAATAAATTATATTTATCATAAAATTATCTTATCTAAGCATAGTTGTATTTAAAATAAAATGACAAATAGAATATTTTATATTTGAATCGATTTGGAATCTAAAAGTTTGAAGAAATTACGCCCTTATAAGTGTAAACAGTTCTAAGGTTATTTAATTCATTTTAACAGAAAAAGAGCTTATCAACCCTTTTTTTTATCAAATACTGCAGCAACTTATTAATTATCAATTTCAACACTTGTACCCAAACACGTAATTGCTTATTTATTAAATCAATTTCAGCATTTAAATGTGCTTTTCAGCACATAATGCTTATCAGCTACTTGAAATCAGCTAATCCAAACGGGCTCTAAGTCATTTTGGACTATGTATATCGAGTTTAACTCAATCTGCTTAATTTGACTTTCTAAATGATTTCAAATATTTCACAGTTGAAACATTATTCTAAGAAGTTTTTAATAATGCATACAAAAGAAACAACAAATATATACTTCGACTTGAAAATGAAATATTTTACTTATCCTTTTATTTCATTTATATTCTTTTTTATTTTTCTTTTGTTTCCTTACAGGAGTATCATATTTGGTCAACCAAATCACATGTTTAAACCTTAACCTTTAAAAAAATTGCAAGTTGACTAATATGACGAGCTTTAATAAAGGATGTAATTTTTGATAAATATCATTCTTGAATGACTTCTTAATTGGAAACTAAATTTAGGATGAAATAACTGTTAGGTAGGGTCATTGAGAAATATCTAAACTTTCAGCATCGTCTTTTAACTTTCTTTGTAATTAAAATTGTTGCTTGATGAGCCTATTTGGTAAATCGATCGAAGTGCCTTACAACAGAACTAAATATTCCATCATTATATTTTGCTTATTTTCTATACCTATTTAAGTATCTCAGACTTGATTCACGGGTCTTATAAAAGTGATTAATTTATTCTGTACTTTAAGTTTGTCAAACATTGAGCGCTATAAAATCTAAAATACTTCTGTGTAAGCTGCATTTGGTCTGTAGTTTGTCAACGAAGGTGCTCAATAGGGACACGACAACTACCACCAAGGGTTGTAGAGATAAAATAGATTCTTTTTTCCTTAATCAAGTTTCAAATTTGAGCCTCGAAAATAAAAATTATTCTGTAGGGAGTATTTTTTCCTTTAATAGGTCTTACGCGATACAAATCTAAATTGGTCGGTGCCAATACAGATACGAGACAACGAGCAGACACCAAAAAAAGGGACACGTTAACACGCATTAGCATACTCCTCCTGCACTTTTGGAACTTGAATCACCAAGTGCAGTATCAATTATTCATGTCGACAAGCTACAAACTTGATATTTCAGTTGACCAATACTTGATTAGAATTTTGAAGGGGTTGAGATAACTTCAGATTACTGAAAATAGATTAATGAAAATGATACCAATTAGATTTGTTGAAAAGACCTAAAAATTGACTCTTGAAAATATATATACAGTATGAAGAAATGAAGTTTTGAATTAATGGAACGAATAAGTCCAGTAGTCGTTTGGGGAGTGGAAAAATGAAACGAGTGTATCTAATTTTGGCTTGTAAAACGTAGAAATAGCACTCATTATTAGTCACTTTCTACCCCGTCTTTGAAAAATAAGCATTGTGTTGAGCTAGGCAGCCATAGCAGAAGAAGAAATTAAAAAAGTCGGTGAAAAAGAAATGAGAGCTTCATTCTCTGTATTGAAAACAACTGTTCTAACTGATTCTTAGGAGCTACTGTACGGATAACTAACTTCTATTTATACTGTTAACTAACTAACTAACTAACCCCTTCTGAACTCTGCTTCAGCTGAGCTTCGTGAAACTGTTCCTTGCTTCTTTGATTTCCAGGAGATTAAGGCATCTCCAAACTTCACAGCATAACCTGTAACTGACTTTCTTGTCTCTACACAAGCTCCCCAATCTGAATCACAGAAGGCAACCAGCTTTTGACTGCCAGTTGATGGTAGAAATAACCCAAGACCAGGATTGTTCTTAATGTACTTGATAACTCTCATAGCAGCACCTAGATGTGACTGTTTGGGAGCATACATGAACTGACTCAGAACCCGTACCATAAATGCTATGTCAGGTCTAGTCATGGTCAAATAGAACAACCTTCCTACTAATCTTTGATAGCCACTTCTGTCTTCAAGCAACCTGTCATCAGACAAGTCCTCCTTGTTGAACAACTTATCAAACTCTATGGAAGTAAGCTTGTGATTGAATTCCAGTGGAGTGAGTGCTGGTTTTCCTCCTGATAGACCAGACTCAGACAGCAGCTCGAGTGCATATTTCCTCTGACACATATGGATGCCTTTCTCTCATCTTGAAAATTCTATGCCAAGGAAATACTTCAATTCCCTTAAGTCTTACATCTTAAACCTGTTCTGCAAGTCCTCTCTAGCCTTCTCAATCAAGTTTAGATTATTGCCAGTCACAAGAAGATCATCAACATAAACAAGTACAATCACCAAATATGCTCCCTTCTTGTGTGTGAACAAGGAATAGTCATAGTGTGACTGTACAAATCCTATATCTGTTAAAGCTTCTGTCAGCTTTAAGTTCCACTGTCTAGGAGCTTGTTTAAGTCCATACAAGGACTTATTTAACTTGCACACCTTCTGATACTCTCCCTGGCTTGAAAAGCCATCAGGAATGTGCATATAGACTTCTTCACATAGATCTCCCTGCAAAAATGCATTATGAACATCCATCTGAAACACAGACCAATGAGAAGCAGCAGCAAGAGCCACTATAGACCTGACTGTGACCATCTTAGCTACCGGGGAGAATGTTTCAGTGTAGTCCAACCCTTCCTGCTGGCTGTAGCCTTTGGCAACCAGCCTAGCTTTATATCTTTCCATTTCTCCTGTGGACTTGTACTTGACCTTGAACACCCACGTGCACCCTATAGGAACTTTGTTTGGAGGAAGATCTACAACAGTCCAAGTGTTATTGCTCTCAAGAGCTAAAATTTCAGACTTCATGGCATCCACCCATAATGGATCAATACTGGCTTCAGCATAGGTCTTGGGTTCTATAATTGCTGAATAAGCAGCTAGAGAAGCCCTGTAAGCAGGGTGAGATGGTCGTATGTCATATAGTTGGACAGTGGATATGGGCAAGAGGAGGATTTCTGTTGAACAATATAATCTCCCATCCATAAAGGAGGCCTTGATTCCCTTGAGGATCTTCTAGGTTGTACTGGCTGAGGAGAGGGATCCCTGGCAGATGATGATGGAAGATACTGAGAAGCATCATCAGAAGTGAAGTTTGAAGGAGGATGTAATGGAGAAGACACAGTAGAAGACTCAGGAGGATCAAGTTCAACCAATTGCACCACAGGGAATATAGGAGAAAGACCATTGTTTGTGTGCTTGAAGGGAAAGATGTCTTCTTGAAAGACAGTGTCTCTGCATACAAAGAACTCCTTGGAGGCTAAGTCATAGAGATAATATCCTTTCTGAGTTGTGGAATATCCAAGGTGGACTGCTGGAATTGCTCTTGGACTGAACTTATCACCCTTCTTGACATTGGTAGCATAGCACAGGCTACCAAATACTCTGAAATGTTGTAGTGAAGGAGCTCTGTTAAACAACTTCTGGAAAGGTGACTTACCTTTCAACAACACAGTAGGCAATCTGTTGAGCAGGTATACAGCTGTGGATACATACTCTTCCCAAAACCTTAAGGGTACAAAGGCTTAAAATCTTAGTGCTCTTGCCATGTCTAGGATATACCTATGTCTCCTCTCTACAACACCATTTTGTTGTGGTGTATACACACAATAACTTTGGTGTACAGTCCCGCACTCCTTAAGCAAAGTATTCACCTGATCACTGAAGAACTCTGTACCATTATCTATTCTATGGCATTTCACTCCACAGCCAAATTGAGTTCTGACATATATTAGGAGGTTTTTAGCACTACAACAGACTCTGCCTTAGTAGGCATTAGGAAGAGCCATGTATATTTAGAGATATCATCTACTAGAGTAAAAAAAAATATATCCTACCATCATGTGTGGGAACCTTATAAGGACCCCCATACATCAGCATGCACAAGATCAAAAGGCTTAGTAGAACATGTAGTACTTATAAGGAAGGGTAGTCTTGCCTGTTTAGCAATAGGACATATAGAGCATATGTGATTATTTAGTTGAGAGTTACACAAGCTTTCAATATTCCTCAACACTCTTAAGGGAGCATGTCCTAGTCTTCTATGCCAAAGATACAAATCAACAATCTTAGATCTATTATTGGAACTAGCTTCACTTATTGAACCGGTATTTACAGATGATTGACTGATACTAACATCCTTATTTTCAGAGAGTTACTGTAAGTTTCCTCTGTTCCTCAGAATGTACAGGCCATTCTCTTCTCTACCAATCCGTATCACCTTCCCGCTTGAGAGTTCCTGAAACACACAGAAGTCAGGAAAGAATGCTGCACAGCATTGTAATTCCTTGGTGATCTTTGATACTGATAATAGATTGTATTTGAATTCTGGTATATATAACACTTCTCCAATTGTTTTGTCCTGAAATATATGAGATTCTCCTGTCTTAGTGATAATCACTTGCTCTCCAATAGGTAGATGTACCTTATTTTTACCCATTTGAGACAATTCTTTGAATTTGTGAAGCAAGCCTAACTGATGTACCATGTGATTTGTAGCCCCTATGTCTACTATCCAGTTATGGCTTCCTAGACTAGACATTAGAGCAGTAGGAATACCTGTTGTTCCCACTTTAGCTGCATTAGCCACAGGTTCTCCCTCTTTTCCTTTGCTTAGATTTGCAGAATCTGATCGTATTGTTCTGAAGTGAAGAGCTGAACTAGAGCTGGTGGTGCTGCATTAGAAGCAAGTGTTGTTTGTTGAGATGATCCTTGAGCTTCAAATCCCTGATTTCCTGCACCATACACATTGTTAGCATAAGTGTTTGGAGTGCCTCCCTTCCTCCTGTATTTGAAATCAGCTAGATATCCATGCAGCTTGTAGCAACTGTCCTTTGTGTGACCCTTAAACTTGCAGTAGTCACATTGAAGTGCAAACCTTCCACAACTGTAGCTTGTCTTAGCTTTGTAATTGATGTTACCACCGCCACAATTGTTGCCATTGTTATTTCCTCTATTGCTTAGTAGAGCAGTTGCATCATTGCCATCAACACTGATGCTAGCATTAATTCCACCACTTCCACTTCTCATTTGGCTTTCTACATTTACTATCATATCATATGCTTGGTTTATGTTTGGTAAAGGCCTTGTCATAAGAATTTGATCCCTGGAATTCTCATAGGAATCATTCAGTCCTGTTAAGAACTTATATAGCTTTTGCAATTGATAATGTTCAGCATGTTTGACAGATTCTGGACATCCACAGGAAGGAGGAGGAGCTAGTGTTTCATACTCATCCCACAGTTCCCTAAGTTTCGAAAAATACACAGACACAGAAGATATGTCTTGGGTTAGTGCAGCAATCTCTTTATGCAGATAATAAGCTCTAGAGGCATTCACTTTATTAAACCTCTTTTTGAGGTCTTCCCACACCTTATGAGCATCAGATGCATAAATCGTAATAATTAGACTAGGAGATACTGTGTTCATTATCCAGGCTAGAACAATAGCGTTGCACCTGTCCCAGAGTTCATGCAAAGTAGAATCATACATTTCTCTTCTACAGGTTCCTAAAACAAAACCTAGTTTGTTTTTACCATGCAGTACAATCTTTATTGACCAACTCCAAATTGAGTAATTTTCAGAACCTTGAAGTTGAATTGAGATAAGAACATATCCTAGAGTATCTGAAGGATGAATATACAGAGGATGATTGTGATGTACCAGATCTGGAGGAAATAGTGCTTGAGCCTGAGTTGCAGTCGCCATAGGAGGAGTTGAAGTCGAGGTTCCATCATCGATTGCCATTGTAGATAGTGTAGATCGTATCGCTCTTCTCTAAATGAGATGATTTAGATCGTAAATGACTCAATTTCAGCAGGAATTAACACTAATCAGACAAACTCTAACTTCAGGGAATTTGCTAGAAAAACTAGAAAAACTGAAAAGGAACAGAAGAAAGGAAGCTATCAACCAACTATCTTCCTCTCTTGAAGCTGCTGAGTTACTCGATCTAGCCTTGCAGCTCTGATACCATGTTGAGCTAGGTAGCCATGGCAGAAGAAGAAGAAAGTCGGCGAAGAAGAAATGAGAGCTTCATTCTCTGTATTGAAAACAACTGTTCTAACTGATTCTTAGGAGCTACTGTATAGATAACTAACTTCTATTTATACTGTTAACTAACTAACTAACCCTTTTTTATCTACTAACTTCATCTAATTACAAAGTATTAAATTAACTACTAAACTGTACAGCTGTTTCTTCTACACATTGTCCCAATCTATTTTTCAATTATAGAGCCTCTGAAAAATGGTGATTTGTAAAGTTTATCCTTGTAAAAGCGATTTCCTTTTTTTTAAATTAACATGTTATTTAATTTCCATGCTAAAACTATTTTTAAGTCTAACATCGATAACATGCAGCAAAGATAATATTTTTTCATTTTTAGTGTTGTTTTATTAAGTTGGTGTCTACTCCTACTTGTGCATACCTCAATTATTTGACAGATTTTTTGCTTCCTTCCATCAGTATAGAATGAATTGTTTCCTCAAAGTTCGAGGTATCATTATACCAAAATACATCAATTAATGAAGGATTTCGAAAAACTAATAGGCATAATGCATCAACACGCAATAAACATGATTTTATTATTCAGCAGACCCAAGTTATGTTTGTTTTGATTACTCTCCTGAATTTGGCAATTTAAAATCTTCGACCCTGAGACAAGAATTGTAATTTATTCAAATTTACATAGAGAAACAAAGAAGAAGTAGCGAGTTGAATGATGCAAGTGGCAAATACGTAGTATTCGTCAAAGTGAGGACCATAAACTGAAGCAGAAGTTTGTTAGGAGGACCCCCCAGTGCAAACCCCGCATAAGGGAAAATGGCCAATGGGAGCAACGCGTGCCAACACGTTTAATAGGGGTGTACATGAACCGGGTTGGTTCCGTTTTTATCAAATTCAAACTAAACCAACTATATCGATTTCGATTGGTTCGTTTTTGTTGGTTTTTTTTGGATATTTCGTGTTTTTTTGTTATATGAATATTATTTCAATCTTACTTCGTTAAAGTTATAGATAAAGTTTTGATAAGTGAATATATGTTTAGTAAAAATTTAAAATACTGACAAACATATAATTTATTAAAATATTTTTATGGAAGAATTTTTGCAGTAACACATGATACTTACTTTCTTAGTTATCTAACAATAATTTGCCGTGTTGATGTACGCTTTCAAGGTTAATCGAATTTAATAATTAAGCATAAAATCAATATAAAACCTAAATAAAGATATGTTCTATTTAATTTTAAAATTATTGAACTACCAATTCAAATTCGAAAAAGGTATAAGAATTTAACAGCTTTTTACATATGAATATGAAAGAACAAACAGATTGACGCATTTCAATAACACTTGATAAGAAAGTGATGATACAACTCATTATTTAACGTAAAAACATATGGATGTACTTCATAGTTCTATTAAATATTACATCTCATGAGAGAATCCCACATATTTCTAGATATTTTTTAAAGAAAATTCTATATAAAATCAAAAGAGTATATATAAAAATTATATTTATATATCGGGTTGGTTCGAATTTTTTTACTCAATGTCAAATCAAATCAAACCAAACCTAATCGAGTTTTTTAATCGATTTGATTTGACTTTTCGGCCGGGTGCAATTCTCCGATTCCGTTTGAACGCCCCAAACGTTCAGCAACGTTTACGTACCCTATAGCATTGTATTTATACACCTTTCCACAAGCGGTCTGCAAACTGAAACTCATGCTCTTCTTCACTTAACCTGCCCCCTTCCCCTTCCAAAAATTTCAGTGCTACAACAACTTGTCACCTTAAATTGTCCTCTCTACCTCTATAGATCCCCCAACTCTCGCTTTCTCTCTAAGCTTTTATACCGACTTTGACCTCCACCGCTGATGGCTGCCGGAGTAACTGCTAGCTCCCCAACCATTAGTTTCAAGCACAACCCAATTCTTGCCCCAAAACCAACCACAACAAGCCCACCAGTTTTGTTCTTCTCTCCATTAACTCGCAACTTTGGCGGAACTAATTATCTGCGGTGTCGAAGAAAGCCAAAGTTGACGGTTTGTTTTGTGCTGGAGAATGAGAATTTGAATGCCCAAAGTGAGATTATTGAAGCAAAGGAGATAGAAGTAAAAATTGAGGAGCAGAGATCAGCTGCGAGGCTGGCGGAAAAATTGGCTAGGAAAAGATCGGAGAGGTTTACTTATCTTGTGGCAGCTGTGATATCTAGTTTAGGGATTACTTCTATAGCAGTTTTGGTGGTTTATTACAGATTCTCTTGGCAAATGGAGGTACCAATTAATCACTCTCTTCTTCTTCTCCAGCTTAATCCTTTAGCTCTTTGTTGGTTGCATTAACCTTTTTCTCAAAATTTTATGATAATAGGGTGGAGAAGTGTCTTTCTCTGAAATGTTTGGTACTTTCGCTCTTTCGTTTGGCGCTGCTGTAAGTTCCACTTTCTCATAATCTATACCTCATAATCAGCGGCAAAATTAACATAGAGAGAGTTGCTGATTGCTGAAATTGAATATTGTGGTAAATTCAGGTAGGAATGGAGTTTTGGGCGATATGGGCACATAAAGCGTTGTGGCATGATTCTTTATGGCACATGCACGAGGTTTGCAAATTTTCACTAAATTATTAGACACTAATTATTTTGATTATTGTTCTTGATTTGTTTGCTAGGAAAATCAAGATTCTTGTCATTTTTTCCCCGGCAACCAAATATTGGCTACGTGATGTTTTAAATAATACAGTATTTAATTTGCAGTCACACCATAAACCAAGAGGAGGAGCATTCGAGCTGAACGATGTTTTTGCCATAACAAACGCTATTCCAGCCATTGCTCTTCTTGCCTACGGCTTCTTCAATAAAGGCCTCATACCTGGACTCTGTTTCGGCGCGGTATGTTCTCACTAATTAATTCTTGATTAAGAGAGACTAATTAGGTGTAAAGTAGTCAAAAAAATTTAGTGAAATGTTAAAAAAAAGAAAAGTGCTCTTATAAATGCAGGGACTGGGGATCACAGTATTCGGGATGGCTTACATGTTCGTTCACGATGGATTAGTTCACAAGAGATTCCCCGTGGGGCCCATCGCTAATGTACCTTATTTTCGGAGGATAGCTGCAGCTCATCAGGTAAAAGTTCTTTAATTCTTAATCTTAAATTAATCACGTTTAGCGCCGTCGTTTCATTAGATTAATATTAAATTAACTGGTCAGTTGTTTTTTTTAGAGTATATCTTAACGGATTCTAACGACTGATATCTTCTTTGATTTTGATGTCTGGGATTTCAGCTTCATCACTCGGAGAAATTTGATGGTGTCCCATATGGCTTGTTCCTAGGACCTAAGGTGCCTACTCTCTTTTCGTCTCTTTTAACTTCCCTTCAAAAGAATATTAGTCTATAGTGTTAATAAATATTTCTTATTCTTCTTTTTTATTCGTTTAGACATTTATAACATAATTCGGAATTGGAAGAAGTAGAAGGAGTTGAAGAGTTGGAAAAGGAAGTCAACCGAAGGATTAAAAATTCCAAGGGATTATGATCAATAAATACTCCAAGTAGTGTGGCTCTATTAATGAAATGGACCTGTATTTAGCCTCTCAATAATGTAAAAAGATAGAGATATAATACAACAAGCTTGATATGAAACTTCCTTGTCTTTATTTCATGTATTCCTTCTTTCCCAAAGGACGAGCAAAAATAGAAAGTCCATTGCACTTTTGTGGCAAACCAAAAGAATGATGTAATTCAAAATATTATAAAATTGATTACACCAATGAAAATAACAAAGTCCCAAACTTATACAACGAAGCCACGTGTATCGAAGAATAGTTGGTTGAACACTCTTCATTAGATAATTATACCATGTATATTGTTTACCCGTAAAATGGTACAGTTGAATTTATACATAGTTTATAGACAAGTGAATTGATTTGATCCTAAAATAATAGACGAATTAGACAAAAATGGAAGACTAGCCTTGAAGTTGAAATGAAACGGCAGATATCTTAAACCCGGGCGCAGAGCTACCAGGGTAGTAAGAACAATATAAATAAACAAGAAAGTAAAATGTTATTGAGCTTTTGATAGAATATAGAGTATGCTAGTCAGAAAATTTGTGTCTTTTACAATGATAATAGAGCTCACTATTTATAGATGCACCTAGGGAACAAGGTCCTATGATCAACCCCCTCTTTAATGACAATTATGAGGGCCATTGAAGAATATATAACGGCAGGAAGTGAATGTCATATTCTTTGTAACAGGCTGCGTACTTAATGTTGTAGAATATTCTTCATTAAATGCTACCGGGTGATAGGCATATATTTCACCTTTATGAGTATCATTCTCTCCAGTAACAAACAAGACCGTCGCCTTCGGATCTGGCTGCCTTCTGCCTTCGGCTCCATGTGTCACTTTCTCATGCGATCATTTAATATAAACATATTTTACCCTATATAGATAGCCCCCATGCTTTTCAGTGGCATAACTTTGTGTCACCGGAAAGTTGGTAGAAATACCTTTTTTTGGCGAGAAATTCTCTGATCCCCTCTAAAATGTTTCTGACGGTTGATTAGACGCACGTCTCTCCCCATTTAATGCCCTGAACATGCGTGATCCCACGATTTAGCATCACTTTTGCCGGCTATTGAGGTAATTATGGCCACGATTTTAGCCGCCTATACCTTTACTTATACACATCAAACTTCTTCATTTATGGTAATGACCCGACCGGTCGTTCTGAGCATTTGCATTCCTTTCAGCTGTTTGAAGTCTTGAGTAGATTCATATGACGTATTATGACTTTGTTTTAATCGGTTGTTTTGGTTTTCAGATGATTCAGGATCGATTCGGAAGAGGGATTCTCATGTTAGAAACTTTGAATTGGAAGAGTTGACCAAGTTTGTCTTTTGCGTATTTGACCCCTGATCGGAGTTTTGATGGCTCCGTTTGATCCGGGTGGTGATTTTGAACTTTGGCGCATACCCAGATTTGCCTTTGGATATTTCTCGAAGGTTTCGACACTAATTGGCGAAAGTTGAAAAATTGAAAGTTTGGAATGTTCATTAGTATGTTCGAGAGTTTACTTCGATGATATCGGGTTCGGATTGTGGTTTCGAAAAATAGAATAGCTTCGTTATGTCATTTGGAACTTGTGTGCAAAATTTGAGTTCATTCTGGGATGATTTGATATGTTTCGGCACGAGTTTTGGAAGTTAAAAGTTCATTAAGTTCGATTCGAGGTGTGATTTGTGATTTTGATGTTGTTATTTGTGTTTTGAGGCCCTGAGTAGGTTTGTGTTATGTTATGGGACTCGTTGGTATGTTCGGACGGGGTCCCGAGGGGCTCGGGTGAGTTTCAGATGTAGTTGGGATCATTTTGCCTCATGTTAGATTGCTGAAGAAATCTTGGTGCTGGTGTTTCCATATCCGCGGAGGATTGGATGCAGATATGGACGTTTCATCGCAAAAGCGGAAGTGGTAGGCTGGGCGGGAAAGTCGCAGGTGCGGGTGCATGGTCGCATTTGCGCGACTGCAGGTGCGGTTCTATATGCGTAGAAGCGCGACTACAGAAGCAAAGAGATGATCGTAGAAGCGGAGGCTACTGAGTTTGGGCATGTTCGTAGAAGCAGAGGCTGCTGAGTTTGGGCATGTGATGTCGCCCAAACTCACACAACAATTATAGGTAGTGAGGCGGTCGAAGCAATAATAAAACCTAACGCGAGTTGGAGTCGAATCCTCAGGGAGTTAGAAATAGGATTAGGTATACACCTAGTGTAATTGTATAATGTGCCTCAATTTGCACTTCCACATTCTTGTTTGTTGTTTCTATTTCTACTTTAAGCTTTTGATTGCAAATAATAAACTAGAAGACAACATTTTTGATTTTGGATGTTTTTCAAATGATAAAGGATCTAGGGTCGTGACTTCCACCTAGGTGGCTACCTAACGGGTTGTAAACTCTAGGGCAAGTTTGATTAGTCGGGGTCGTAATATAGCAATCACACGCAATTACCCACTCTATACCTCTCAGTAGTTTGAGTGATTTTTTTGGCTTTCTCAAGTCCAAATGGGTATTGCACAAATCAAGTGATATATGCTCAAGTCGGGTCTTACTATCTCTAGATTTGACCCTTTAACTGAGGCTATCAATTTCTTGAGCTCACCCCAATTTTTTGTTAGCCAAGTTTTCCTTGACTTAGTCTCTCTTTCTAAGTAGAGACTAAGTCAAATAGGCATGCATCAATGTTGCAACCATTAATTCTTGAACACAAGCATGAACAAGGCTAAATATCACTAACCCAATCACAAACAAGCCCTAAATCAAACACCCATTAAGTAACCACACTAGGGTTAAGCCACAACTCTAGCTAGAGATTAGCTACTCATGGAAAATAAAGAAATACAAGAAAAAATTAAGATAGAATACATAATAATTGATTAGAGAAAGAAAATCTAATGTTAAGAAGTTAATCTAGTACAAAGTTACTCAAAATAGTAAAGAAAACGGCTCAGGTGCTCTTCCCAAAACTGAACTTAACCTAAATATGACAAAAAGTACTATTTATACTAAGCTGAAAATATCTGACAAAAAATGCCCCTGCGAAGGTTATGCGGCCGCATAATTCTAGTGCGGTCCGCATTCCTCCAACTTGGGCTTGGTTCTTCGGGGCTTCTGCTGTCTGTATAGAAATGAGTGCAACCGCACTTCTAATTGTGCGGCCGCACAAAAATGATGCGGCCCGCGCTCATTGACTTTGGACTTTAACCCAGCTCTCTGATTCTTCACTTCTGCAGACCGCATAATAATGAGTGCGGCCGCACAATTTAGGTGCGGTCCGCATGCCTTTAGCTGGCCCAAAGACTACTCTCTGAATCTCCTCTCTGAGGCCGCACTAGAATTGTGCGGTCCGCACTGCTGGCCTTTTTGCCCTGTTTTGGTTCTTGTTCACTTTTGACTCCTTTATGAGTTGAGTTTGACTTCTTTGGCTCGTTTCAAAATATTCCTGCAAACAAGTACATTTCATTAGTTTTCGGGAATACCTTTAAGCATTTTTGAGCTAAAACGCAAGTAAAAGAGAGCAAATAAGCGGTCAAAATCCCTACTTATCAGCATGTTCGCAGAAGCGAAGGCTGGGACACACGTGCGAGTTCGCAGAAGCAGGAATTTGTTTGCAAATGCGAAAATAGCTGGGCAGAAGTTATAATTCGAGGGTTAGAGTCATTTTTATCATATTTTGAGTTGGGGAGCTCGTATTTGGGCAATTTTGGAGGCGATTTTCACCACAAGGATTGGGGTAAGTGTTCTCTACTTGGTTTTGATTATATTTCATGAATCTATCTTTATTTTTAGTAATTGGATTATGAGTTTCTAAGATAAATTGGGGGATTTTGTCTAAAATTTCATAAAATGGATTTTCAAGTTTTGAACATCGATTCGGAGTCGTATTTGAGTGAAACTAGTATGGTTGGACTCGTAATTGAATGGGTTGTCAGATTTTGTGAGTTTTGTTGGGTTTTGAGGTGCTGGCCCGGGTTTGACTTTTTGGTTGAATTTGAGTAAATGTGTAATTATTCGATCTTTATCGATTGAGTTTGCTTCCTATGGCATTATTTGATGATTTTGAGTTGTTTTTGGCTAGTTTCGAGCCGTTCGGAGGATGACGCTTCTAGTGTATCGATTTGTCTTCTTTGAGGTAAGTGTATTGCTTAACTTTATTGAGGGAATTTTTCCTACTAATTTCCATTGTTTCCTACAGGCGGGGGCGATGCATATATGAGGTGACGAGTGTATATGCATGTGCCAGGGTTAATCATGTTCAGGGGTAAATTATATGATTAATTGTGCCTTATAGAATTACATGACCTTTTTGTTTCATGTCTTACTTGACTTCCAGATTACCAAGAATATGAAATTTGATGTTAGAAACCGAGATTTGACTTATTATAATTTGATTAAAATTTGACGAATATTTGTGAAACCATTGGTGTCTTAAATTCGATCATCACTATGTTTAATCATAAATACATCGCTACGGCCGTTATTCTTGAGATATTGGATTCTATACTTGAGTTAAAGATCATTTTTGAGACTTGTCAAAATACTTGAACAATAAAGTACTTGAGGTTTATTGAATTGTTATTGGCTTGAAAGCTGTGACTGATGTTCATTTGGAATATTCGCTTAAACACTCTTCTTGATGTTATTCATGCTTCCTACCTTGCTTGTCATTGCTTGGTGAGGAAGAGTGTAAAAAACGAAGGGTGATGCCGTGCCATTGCATATACATTATCATGTGAGGAAGAGTGTAAATCATGAAGGGTGATGCCGTGCCATTGCATATACATTATCATGTGAGGAAGAGTGTAAAGCACGAAGGGTGATGCCATGCTATTTTATTTATATTATCATGTGAGGATGAAAGTAAAAGCACGAAGGGTGATGCCGTGCCATTTCACTTACATTATCATGATCTCATTTACATTAGCATGTGATGATGAGGATAAAAGCACGAAGGGTGATTCCATGCTGTTTCATTTATATTATCGTGTTCTAATTTAAATTATCATGTGAGGAAGAGAGTAAAAGAATGAAGGGTGATATCGTGTCATTTCATTTATATTATCATGAGTTCATGGCACGAAGGGTGCTTCCGTGCAGGCGAGAACGAGGGACATGCATTATGTTGTGATATCTTTTCCTTGTGTATACTTGCATGCCTTTACCTTGAGTTGTTACTGTTGTACCTATGTTTCCTATGTGACTTGTCGTTGTTGTTCCGTCTTTATTCTCTATCACAATTGTTCTTGTGTTGCCCATGCCTTCTATTTGTTCAACTTGCAACTATCATGTTTTGCCTCTTGTTGTTATATCTACATCCATGTCATTCCTCATTTGTTTCACTTTCGTACAAGCTTTCTATAATCTTAGTTATTCATGCCTTCTAGTTGTTAGCTCATAAAGATCACGCTTTCCCTCTTGTTTGTTATATCTACACCTAGGCCTTCTACCATGCTAGTTAGTGAAATTTATATTCTTCTTTCCTAATTGCTATCATAATTTTTATGCCTTCTACTTAGTCTGTTATTGATCGGGTCCCTGCACTACTATTGAATAGTGAGGGTGGTCGATGCAGTTTTACCCAACTAGGTCGGGATCGAATCCACATGGAGTAAATTTGTTTAGAGTTAGGTTTATATCTAAGTCTAGATGCGGGTTTTGCTCTTAATTACACTTCCACAAATGTTTGGTTTGATTCTACTTCTAATTCTATTCTATTGTATGCAATATTTGAAACTAAGTATAGTGTTTTTATTGTTGATTTTCAAGGGTTTAAAGACTAGGGTGGTGACTTCTACCTAGGTGGGTATCTAACGGGTAGCAAGAATCTATGGCAAGCTCGTGATTAGTTGGGTCGTAATATAGCTATCACACCCGGGTACTCAATCTATACCTCTCTGTACTTTGAGTGATTTTGCTTAATTTGGCTTTCTCAAGTCCAAATGGGTATTCATGCAATTCAAGTGATATTAGCTCAAGTCGGGTATTACTATCTCTAGGTTTAACCCTTTAATTGGGGCTATCAATTTCTTGAGTTCACCCCAATTTAGCCTAGTTTTCCTAGACTTAGTCCCTCTTTCTCAAGTAGAGACTAAGTCATAAAGGCATCAATCAGTGTTTGCAACCACTAATTCTATAGTTCTAGCAAGAACTAGGCTAAATATCACTAATCCATACACATTCAAGCCCTAAAATTCAATATCCATCAAATACCCACACTAGGGTTGGGTCACAACCCTAGCTATGGGTTTAGCTACTCATGGAAATAACAGAAATTAAAGATAAAAAGAAGATAAAATTCATAATACTAGATTAAAAGATGAAAATCTAATGTTAAAAGATGAATCTAGTACAAAATTTCCAAAAGCAGTAAAGTCAGCCGTCTCAGGTGATCCTCTAATACATAGCATAACCTAAAAATGACAAAAAGTTCTATTTATACTAGGCGAAATTTCCTTACAGAAATACCCCTGCGGAGGTTGTGCGGCTGCGTAATTCTGACGCGGCCGCATTCTTGCTTTCGCAGCCGCGTAATTCTGATCGTGGTCCGCATTCTTTAAATCTGGATCTGGATTGAACTGAGTCTGACAGACCGCACAATTTAAATCGCGGCCGCGTAGGGGACTTCTGCGGCCACACAATTCTGACGCGGACCGCACTTCTTTCTTTTGCTCAAGTTGTGAGCTTTCTGAACTTCATGCACCGCGGTCCGCAAAATTTCCATCGAGGCCGCGGTGAGACTTTCGTGGCTACACATTTCTGGTGCGGCCTCGCTTATCATTTGGCCTGAAAATGCAACTCTCTGAGTCTCCCTTTCGCGGACCGCGTATTTCTGATCGCGACCGCATTGTGGCTTCCGCAGCCACCCAATATTTGTGCGGTCCGCATTTCAGATCTCTTGACCCAGTCTTGGTTTTTGATTATGACTCCTTTGGCTCATTTTGGAATTTTCCTGCAAGCAAGCACATTACATTAGTTTTTGGGAATACCTTTACGCGTTTTTGGCCTAAAACACAAGTAAAAGAGAGCAAATAGTAGGTGAAAATCCCTATTTATCAACTCCCCCAAACTTAAGAGTTTGCTTGTCCTCAAGAAAATAAGGTAATTCCCACCTCCACTGAAACAGAAGCATATTTCAGCTGCCCTAATGTGAATCAATCATGCATCAATTGGGACTAACAATTACCCTCAACACAAATGAATTATCAACAACACCATGCTTTGACTTTTTGAGTACCATAGCTCTAATATGACACTAGAGCATCAAGAGTTGACTTAACTCACCAAGGAAGCTCGCTCTATTATGTAGGTCATTGTGGAACCCAAACTCCTCCTCCTCTACTCTCCATAAGCAAATCTCACTTTAGAATGTAACACTCAAAACAAGGATTGTGAAGAAGTGTGCTCATCTCTCTCAAAAGAATGTCACAAGTCCGGCTCTAAGTACCATAAGCTTGCCCCTTATGTGAATCACCACTAATGTAAGCTCACTCAACTCGAACTCATATAGGGTTTTTGCAGGGATGTAATGAAGGCTTTTGGATCAAGGTAGGACTTATCGGCATATGATGGTTTCATCTTTCCTTAAGCACCCCATTCTCTCATTTCGGCTCATACTTTCTTGACTCTTTGAGTCATTTCCTTCTTCCTTAGAGGGACTAGAGAGACACACTGTCACTCTTTCTTGTTCATGAAAATCATTTTTCTCCTTTTCTAATCATTCCATGCCTTTCATCTTTGCTTTCTTTGAATCCCTTCAATTTTTACTTTCTTTTTGACATATTTCTTTTTGGCCTTTCTTTCTTTTCTTTGCCTTCCATTTTCTTCATTTCTTTTTGTTCTTTGTACTTTTTATCACTTTCACATTCCTCGTCTCTCCCCCAAACTGATTCTTTTGCCAATTATTTATCAAGAATGCCAAGGAAAGATCGGGTGCCAAGAGAGGATCATTATAGAACGGATAAAGGCTTGTAACGTGGTTATTGAAAGAAAAAGGGCTTCGGCTCAAAGTGGTTGACTAGGGATATCATATTGGTAGGCTACAGAAGCTTTCAAGTTTCATATTGGATCAAGGAGAGCCTACAATCATTTCTCAAGTCGAGCTACACTTAGAATTTCGCCGACAAACATTCAGGGCAAGTTCTAGACTTATTGGCATGGAACTAGGACTTGAAATTCAATACTTCACCTCTTAAGCTGCTGGATTGTTAAAGAGAACAGATTCGAGGGCCCACAAAAACCCTAGTTAAGATTGAACATCACAAATAGCTCGAAGAAATCACTCGATGATTGTTTTAGTCAACACAACAGTCTAAAGGTCACAACTAGAGCTATTCTTTGCCAATCAACCTGTTTCTAACCATAAGGTCGAAGGTAAAGGTGTTAGTACCAAGTGAAGCCTGCTTGAGATACTTTTATTCATTACTACTATTTACACCAAAACATAAAGAAAACAGACTCAATCTCTTAAGAAGGTTGTCATGCCATCCATCGTTAGGAAGAGCCACCCGGTTCACACAACATCCACCTTTGGCAAGAACCGTTGCATTAAGAAAACCAAAGGCTTATTGTCAATATAAAACTTAAAAAAAAAGCTAACAAATAAAAAAGAAGCTACTAAAGGAAATAAGAAGCTATGCTACTAAGGGAAAATAATGAAAGGAGTTATGAAGTAAACTACGTAAATTAATGAATATATACAAACTTGAGGTAAAGCGAATATATATATATAAATGGAAAGGAATATATACATCAAATGGTAAAAATATATACATACCAAATGTCAAAATAACGAATATATACATACCAAAAGTAAAAATAACGAATATTTACATTCCAAAAGTGAAAATAAAGATAAGTAAAGATAAAGAAAAATAGTGTACTGGTTATTACATAACAAATGTCATAAATCAAATGGACCACCCCAAGTGAAAGATAGCATTGTCCTCAATGCTAATAACAAATAAGAACAGGGAAACGGGGTTGAGAGTAAAGAAAACTCCCTATGCGGTCTCTGTCTGCATTGGGTCCTCAACCTTAACAGGGTCCTCAGCATCCTTTAACTGTATCTCCACATCCTCCGACTGGGGGACTACGGGGTTGCTGAGCATCTGAATCAGCTCCTCAGTAGTGTGTGATGTTGCAGCTGGATGCTCAGACTAGTCGGCTGCTGCCCCTGGTACCTTGGGCTCTGCTGCATGTGCTGCTGGGATTGTCTCCTCCATGAGAAGGTCCATTGGCAAATCTCCTTAATGTGTAATCTTCTCAACCTCCTTAGCCAACTTCTCGACCGACTCCTTGTGAGTCTTTCTCAGCTTCTTCACCTGCTTCCCCAAATACTTGATTACCTTCCCATGTGCATCAAGAGTCTCCCTGATCTTCATCTGGTCGTCCAGAATCTTCTTCTGTTTGTCCAGAATCTTCTTCAATGAGTCCTCCACTGATGGAGGTACCTGAAGCTCTGCTGGGACTGAAGATTGTGCTGCCACTGCACTGGATATGGCAGACAACTTTGTGGTAGCTGCTTGCTTCTAGTTATTGAGACTGGCTAGTGTCTGGGAAACCCTCAATGCAGTCTGAGGGTAGGTAGAAGATGAAGGCACTGACAGTGGCACTGAAGATGGAGGAGGCATGGCTGCTGCTCCGGTAGAAGTACCGGTTGTTGTGGAGGGCTCGGCAACTGATCCAGTGCCCACTACCCCCTTGCTCTTCAGACTTTCCAGTGGAGGTAGTGGCTTTAAACTTGAATTTAGGGTTGTCCGGTCCCTGGAGATGATACCATGAGAAAGGCTTTTTAGCCTTCACCTCCACATCAAAATGTCTTAGCTCAACCCCTTGCTCCTTGAAGTACTCAGTGAGGAAGTTGGGGTAGGATAAGATCTTTCTTCTTTCTGGACTGCGTTGGAGATGTTGTAGGACATTAAGCTCCCTACATTAATTTGATATCCTGCCATGATGGAAGCTACCAACACTGCTCGGGAAAGTGGAAGGCCATTTTCATGCTGGCAAGGGTCAAGACGGCTGCACACGAAGGTTTGCCACCCTTTTGCTTCAAAGTTGAGGGTGTTTCTAACGATTGTCACTCCTGCTGTGAGCCATACATGTGTCATCCCCGGAATAGCAAGAAACTCATCTAGCCATGGGCGAACTGCCTCACCCAAGGCTAGCTTCTCTAGGTATTGCACCGCCTCAACCTCCTCGAACCCAACATATTTGTTCAGTGCTTGGCCATCAAAACGGATTTTCAAGTTTCAGACCTTCGTAACTTTTGTATCCTTTTTGATGTGGGCAACATTGGCGTAAAACTCCTTGACGAGGTATTCATTGGCATGAAGTGGACGGCCGGAGAACCATTTCCATCCTTTTCTCTTCGAGAATTTCTTTAGAACATTTGGATTGTATTGGCTTGGGTTTTTGGTTATGAATTATCGCTCAAGAGTTAGCGACCTTTGGGTCCACCATTCTCGAAATTTTGCATAATCTTTTTTACTGACAAACCTATCAGCCCACACCTCCGGGTTCCTAAATCTAGCCAGGCCTCCCATAACTGTATCACCCCCTCTCCCGTCATCCGGGACTTCATCATCGTCACCTACATTGATTTGTACTAAGGGAGCATGTGCAGAACAGGGTTCAGAATCTTCACTACCCTCTTCCGAACCCCCAGATGAACCCTCAGAGGAGGAGGACTCATCAACCAAATGCAATCTCCCCTGGATTTGTTGGGACTGGACTTCCGGTTGTGCTTGCCTGGAGTTTCCTTCAGAAGCCTCTTCCGGATGGGACATACTCACTAGTCTCAGAAGTGTCCGGGGCTCCATTGGCGGTTGCTTTCTTGTCGATTACTATTTGGACTGACAGAGGTATGTTGGGTTTTCCTCGACCCCGGCCACAGGAGGGTTCTGCCCTCCCTTTGGAAGTATCACCTCGACCTCAGGAATGCACCATTGTCTACAACACACAAGTAGTGAAAGTTAGTTAGAATTGGGGTTCAACATGTGTTAAAGCATTACAGATGAAATAAAAGACAGTGCTTCTCAGGATAGGGCAACATGGACCGCACAAAAGTGAGTGCGGCTGCGGACTGCCCATCGCGGACCGTATAAAAGTGAACGCGGCTGCGAAAGATGCGTCGCGGATCGCAGTATTCGGGTGCGGCCGCGGAAACAAATCAATGTGTCTCTGAAGTTCACATATGCGGGCCGCATAAAATTGAGTGCGGCCGTGAAAGATTAATCGCGGAGTGCACAAATGTGACCGCGGCCATGAAATCTAGCAAATGTAAATGCCTCTAAACTAGGGTATCGTAGCCACACAATTTTTGTACGCGGCCGCATGCAATATCGTGGACTGCACAAAAATGTGCGCGACCACGATGTTCAAATCACATCGGCACTTGATGAACACCTGATACTAGGGTTTGCACTAATTATACAAAATTTATGGAAATTAACCATACGAAGCTACTAACCCTAGCCCACATTATGCATTTTAACACTACCCATATGATTCTAAGCAAGATTTAAGCATCAATTCGACATTTTGGATTGAATTTAAGCCTAAATAAAAAGAAAACTAAAACAAAGAGAAAAGAAAAAAAGAAGAAGAAGAAATTAAATCATTGAAATGAACATACCAGTTGTGAAAAGTAGTAGGAAATAAACACTTGATGAAAATGGGATGAGATTGAAAGCAAGAACAAGTGCATAGTGCTTTTAGGCGTGTGTGAGAGGTCAGGATTTGTAAAGTGTTAATAGTTCCAAGAAGTCATATTTATACTCTGAACCCAGTGACTCCACTGACTTACCTGAGTGTGGCCGCGAAATTTGTCGCGGTCCGTACTCTTTACCTGTTTGTAGCTCAGTTGGACGCGGTCCGCAAAAAATTGGCAGCGGCTGCACAAATTGTGCAGAATGCGGAATTATGAACGCGGCTGCGAAGTCTTAAGGAGTTTCAACAAGCCAAATTTAGAGAGTTGGCAATTTCCATCATTCAGTTGCGCGATCGCGCACAGATTTTTGCGGCTGCGAAGTGAGTGCGTGATGCGCATAATTTTGGGCGCGATCCGCGAAATTTTACAACTTAGCCTGCATTTTCATTGTCAATTTCTTGCACTACACAACCAATTCATACACACACTTCACAACCAGTTAGTCCAAAACAATGCCTAATCTAAGAAGAAAACCAAAAGAAAGAAAAACATATGGGTTGCCTCCCAAAAAGCGCCTGATTTAACGTCGCGGTACGACGCATGTTACCATCATTCACTTGAAATGGATCAATGCCACAACGTGGCCATCATCAACCTTACAGAGGTAGTGCTTCACCCGGTGCCCATTGACTATAATGATCTCACCATTCTTGATTTTCAAATCTAGAGCACCAAAAGGAGTCACATGCACCACTTCAAAGGGACCGCTCCACTTTGACTTTAGCTTTCCCGGAAACATCCGTAACCGAGAGTTGAATAAGAGAACAAGGTCACCTTCTTTAAATTCTTTGTTCCGGATATACTTATCATATAAGTAGTTCATCCTGTCCTTATACAAGGAAGAACTGGAGTAAGCATGGAACCGGAACTCATCAAGTTCATTCAATTGCTCCACCCGAAGATTGGCAGTTGTATCCCACTCAAGGTTCAACTTCTTCATCGCCCACATGGCCTTATGCTCTAATTCCACGGGGAGGTGACATGCTTTCCCAAACACCAACCGATACGGAGACATTCCAATTGGAGTCTTGTAAGTTGTTTTGTAGGCCCATAAAGCATCGTCAAGTTTCCTTTATCAATCAGTCCAGTTTGCATTGACAGTCTTGGATAGAATACTGTTGTTCTCCCTGTTGGAGACTTCAACCTGTCCACTTGCCTGGGGATGATTGGGGGTTGACACATTTTGTGTGACACCATACTTGGAGAGTAAAATGTCAAAGGCTTTGTTGCAAAAATGAGACCCCCCATCACTAATGATGGCCTTTGGGGTGCCGAACCTTGTGAATATATTTTTCTTCAAGAAAGCCACCACACTCCGTGCTTTATTGTTGGGCAAAGCCACAGCTTCAACCCATTTGGAAACGTAATCCACAACAACAAGAATATAGGTGTTCCCACACGAACTCACAAATGGCCCCATAAAGTCTATACCCCATACATCGAAAATATCAATCTCAAGGATAGTGGTGAGAGGCATCTCATTCATCTTGGAAGTCCCACCGGCCCTTTGGCAATCATCACACCGCTTAACAAGCTCGCTAGCGTCTTTGTACAAGGTAGGCCAATAGAATCCACAGCTTAGGACCTTTGTAGAAGTTCTCACCCCACCATGGTGACTACCGTAGGGCGAAGAATGACAAGCTTCAAGAATACCCAATTGCTCTTCTTCTGGAACACATCTCCGAATAACACCATCCATGCAAATTTTGAAATGATATGGCTCGTCCCAATAATAATCCAATCAATCCCATTTGAGCTTCTTCCTTTGGTTTGAAGAGAATCATTCGAGACAATTCCGCTCACAAGATAGTTAGCCAGATCGACGAACCAAGGCATCCCAGTCAAAGACATGGAAAGGAGTTGTTCATCCAAAAATGAATCATTGATCTCATAGCCATCATAGGGCCTCCCCTCCTCTTCTAAACGGGACAAGTGGTCCGCCACTTGATTCTCAATCTCTTTTCGGTCTATGATTTCAAGATCAAACTCTTGTAGAAGAAGAACCCACCTCATCATTCTAGCCTTTGAGTCCTTTTTGCTCATCAAATAACGAAGCGCTGCGTGATCGGTATGAACAATCACTTTGGTACCCATGAGGTACGGGCGAAACTTTTCCATAGCAAAGACAATGGCTAAGAGTTCTTTCTCGGTCACCGTATAGTTTACTTAGGCTTCGTTCATGGTCTTACTAGCATAGTAGACCGGATGGAATATTTTTTGATCTTTGTCCGAATACCGCTCCTACCGCCACATCGCTAGCATCACACATGAGCTCAAATGGTAAGCTCCAATTTGGTGCAGTAATGATGGGAGTGGTAGTTAACTTATACTTGAGTAGCTCAAATGCCTTCATACAATCATCATTGAACACAAATTTTGCATATTTTTCCAAAAACTTGCACAAGGGGTTCACCACCTTTGAGAAATCCTTGATGAACCGACGGTAAAACCCCGCGTGACCTAGAAAGATCCTCACTCCTTTGACAGAAGTAGGAGGAGGGAGTTTTGATATCACTTCAATTTTTGCTTTATCTACTTCAATACCATTCTTGGAGATCTTATGGCCAAGGACAATTCCCTCCTCAATCATAAAGTGGCACTTCTCCCAATTGAGCACCAAGTTAGTTTCTTCACAATGTGCCAATACCTTATCAATATTATCCAAACACTCTTCAAAAGAATCCCCCACAACAGGGAAATCATCCATGAGAAACTCAAGGAAGTTCTCAACCATACCCGTGAATATTGCCATCATACACCGCTAAAAAATAGCCGATGCGTTACATAAACCAAACAACATCCTTGAGAATGCAAATGTGCCATACAGACAAGTGAAGGTGGTCTTCTCTTGGTCTTCAGGTGCAATAAGAATCTGGTTATATCCGGAATACCCATCCAAGAAGCAATAAAAAGAACGTCTGGCTAGCCTATCCAACATTTGATCAAGAAATGGAAGCGGAAAATGGTCTTTTCGAGTCACTTTGTTGAGCTTCCTATAATCCATGCATACTCTCCAACCAGTGACAATTCTTGTGGGGATCAACTCATTGTTGTCATTTGTAATCACAGTCATGCCTCCCTTCTTTGGAACACATTGCACTGGTGAAGTCCATGAACCATCCGAAATAGGGTAGAAAACCCCAGCATCCAACCATTTGATGATCTCCTTCTTGACTACCTCTTGCATGGCCTCATTCAACCTTCTTCGATGTTCCACGGAGGGTTTGGCATCCTCCTCCAATATGATTTTGTGCATGCAAAAGGCGGGGCTTATACCCCGAATATCTGCCAATGTCCAACCTATTGCCTACTTCCTCCTTTGGAGCATCGCAAGGGTGGCATCTATCTGCACGTTAGTTAAGCACGAGGAAAGAATAACAGGTAAAGTGGAACAAGGGCCTAAGAACTTATACCTGAGGTGTGAAGGCAAGGGCTTCAACTCCAATGTGGGAGGCTTCGCGATTGAGGGCTTTGTTGGTGGAGTCTTCCGGTTCTCAAGATCCAAGGAAAATTTTTGGGGCTCATATGTATATGAACCCATTCCTTGCAAAGCATTGACATATTTCACCAAGCCTTCCTTCTCGTCCACATCATGATTCAATAACACAGTTTCCAATGGGTCTTCCACATTAACTACAACACTTGTGTCTTCAACAATCACTTCGGTCACAAGATCCACAAACGAACACACTTCGTTGCTATTAGGCTGCCTCATTGTCTTGCAAACATGGAACACAACTTTTTCATCGCCCACCCGGAAGGTGAGCTCCCCAGCTTCCACATCAACTAAGTCCTTCCCTGTAGATAGGAAAGGTCTCCCCAATATGATTGGCACCTCGTAGTCAACCTCACAGTCAAGTATCACAAAATCTGTGGGAAGTATGAACTTGTCGACCCGAACTAGCACATCATCAATTATCCCCAATGGCCTCTTCATTGTCCTATCTGCCATTTGCAACCTCATGGATGTGGGTCTTGGTTGCCCAATCCCCAATGTCTTGAATACAGAGTAGGGCATCAAGTTAATGCTTGCCCCCAAGTCACACAAAGCTTTGGCAAAATCGGCACTACCAATAGTGCATGGGATTGTAAAGGCACCGTGATCTTCTAGCTTTGGAGCTATGGAATGCACAATGGCACTCACTTGATGTGTCAGTTTGATCGTTTCACAATTCATGGATCTCTTCTTTATTACCAAGTCTTTCATGAACTTGGCATATCCGGGTATTTGTTCTAGAGCTTCAACCAAAGGCACATTTATGGACAAGTTTTTCATCATATCAATGAATTTCTTGAATTGGTTCTCATTGTTTTACTTTGCGAGACTTTGAGGATATGGTGGAGGAGGCCTTGGCAAAGGAGCCTTGGCTTTGGGCACTACCATTTCCGGTATGTCTATCACATGTTCCCTAGACGGGTTCACATCATTTTGTGTCTCCTCCATGTTGTCATCAATGTCTATCCTCACTTCATCATTTAGCTTCTCATCATTTACATGCACATCATAGCTTTGCTCATCATCATCTTGCACCAACACATCATCACTCATAATCTTTCTTGGATTAGAGGTACTAGAAACTCCACCTCTACCACTTCTTGTAATCACCTCCATAGCATGGCCCGTATTGTTCTCACCCTTCGGGTTTACTTCCGTATCACTTAGTAGTGCCCCCTTAGGGCAAGTATTAGAAATTTGGCCAAGTTGGACTTCCAAGTTGCGGATAGAAGTGTTGTGGGAGGCCAATTGGGCATCGGAGTCGGCATTTTTCTTCATCATTTGCTCGAACTTGGATTCAATCTATCCCATCTCATTGTTGGAAGAGCTAGGACCTTGTGACAGATATAGAGGTGTGTTGTTCGGTTGTTGATACATCTGGGGCCTTTGAAAGCCCAACCCCCGATTCCCTTGATTATTGTTGTTCCAACACCCTTGATTGTTATTTCCTCCCCAATTACTATTATTGTTGCCAACCCAATTGCCTTAATTTCCTTGATTTCCCCAATTTTGATTGTTGTTGTTCCCCCAATTGCCTTGGTTGTTGTTGTTTCCACTGTTCCAGTTTCCTTGTTGACCTTGTTTGCCCCAATTTCCTTGGTTTCCCTGTAATCTCCACTATTGTTGATTCGGAGCATTGCCCCGTTGACCTTGATAATTGTTGACATATTGAACCTCTTCACTTTGATCATCATATGCACCATCTTGATTGTACCCACTACCACTTTGCTCAAATTAATCCGGATTGTTTTGATCTTGTTGACCTCGTTGCCTTCTCTTATTGATCATCATATTCACCCCTTCCATGGCATTCACTTGTTTTGGCCCTTGAACATGTTGCAACTAAGCTTTGGCCAATTGGTTCATGGTAGTAGTCAGCTCGGCTATAGCTTGGCCGTGGTCATGTAGCTCCTTGTGTAAATGAATAACATTAGGGTCACCTTGTGGAACATTAGCTGTACTTTGCCACGTCGAAGAGGTATCCGCCATCTCATCAAGTATTTCACATGCTTCGGCATATGGCGTGTTCATGAAGTTCCCCCCGGCGAGTTGGTTAACCACACATTGGTTTGTTGTGCTGATTCCTTGGTAAAATGTTTGTTGGATCATGGCTTCGGTCATATCATTATTCGGACATTCTTTAACCATTGTCCGATACCTTTCCCAAATCTCATGAAGCGGTTCATTTTGCTCTTGTTTAAAAGAAAGTATCGCATCTCTTAGCATCGGCATATG
Source organism: Nicotiana attenuata (assembly GCF_001879085.1). Lineage (NCBI taxonomy): Eukaryota > Viridiplantae > Streptophyta > Magnoliopsida > Solanales > Solanaceae > Nicotiana > Nicotiana attenuata. The sequence continues at coordinate 36,976 of NW_017672326.1, forward strand.
CCCCGGAGAAAAGAACTTTGATGTGAACTTCTCGGCCAACTCATCCCAAGTGTGTATGGAATGGTTGGGTAACCTTTCTAGCCAATCCAAAGCATTCCCTCTTAGAGGAAATGGGAAAAGCCTTAACCTCAACGTATCCTCGGAGACATTAGTTTGCTTGCTCCCCCAGCACGTGTCAACAAAACCTTTGAGATGCTTATAAGCATTTTGGTGTGAAGCTCTGGTAAAGAAACCCCTCTGTTCCAACAGTGTAAGCATGACATTGGTTATTTGGTAGTTGCTCGCCTTAATCCGGGGCGGGACTATTGCACTTGCATAGCCTTCATTGGGTAACACCCTGTGTTCTTCCCTTGGAGGAGGTGGGGGAGGGTTTGGAATGTTGTCATTAGGTGGGCGACCACTCCTTTGTACTTGAGGTTCGGGTTGAATCTCATCCACGTGATCATCATCTACCTCCCCCCCCAATGGAAAATTTATGAGGGCTTCGTTGTTAAGAGCCATTTGGTACCTAAAAGCAATTCACTCACAAATTAGAAAAACGGAAGGAAACAAAAAGAAAACACACAACTACTTAGATATAGCTAAAACCGTCTAACACCCCGGCAACGGCACCAAAAATTGATCGGGTCCAAGCCTGCACTACTATTGAGTAGCGAGGGTGGTCGATGCAGTTTTACCCAACTAGGTCAGGATCGAATCCACATGGAGTTAATTCGTTTGGAGTTAGGTTTATATCTATGTCTAGATGCGGGTTTTGCTCTTAATTTCACTTCCACAAATGTTTGGTTTGATTCTGCTTCTAATTATATTCTACTGTATGCAATATTTGAAACTAAGTATAATGTTATTGTTGTTGATTTTCAAGGGTTTAAAGAGACTAGGGTAGTGACTTCTACCTAGGTGGATATCTAACGGGTAGCAAGAATCTAGGTCAAGATCGTGATTAGTTGGGGTCATAATATCGCTATCACACCCGGGTTCTCACTCTGTACCTCTCGGTAGTTTGAGTGATTTTTTCCAATTTGGCTTTCTCAAGTCCAAATGGGTATTCATGCAATTCAAGTGATATTAGCTCAAGTCGGGTAATACTATCTCTAGGTTTAACCCTTTCATTGGGGCTATCAATTTCTTGAGTTCACCCCAATTCCTTGTTAGCCTAGTTTTCCTAGACTTAGTCCCTCTTTCTCAAGTAGAGACTAAGTCATAAAGGCATAAATCAGTGTTTGCAACCACTAATTCTATAGTTCTAGCAAGAACTAGGCTAAATATCACTAACCCATACACATTCAAGCCCTAAAATTCAATACCATAAAATACCCACACTAGGGTTGGGTCACAACCCTAGCGATGGGTTTAGCTACTCATGGAAATAATAGAAATTAAAGATAAAAAGAAGATAAAATTCGTAATACTAGATTAAAAGATAAAAATCTTATGTTAAAAGATGAATCTAGTACAAAATTTCCTAAAGCAGTAAAATCAACCGTCTCAGGTGCTCCTCTAATACATAACATAACATAACAATGAAAAAAAGCTCTATTTTTACTAGGCTAAAATTTTCGGACAAAAATACCCCTGCGGAGGTTGTGCGGCCGCGTAATTCTGAGTGCGGCCGCATTCTTGCTTTCGCGAACGCGTAATTCTGATCGCGGTCCGCATTCTTCAAATTTGGATCTGGGTTGAGCTGAGTCTCGCGGACCGCATAATTTCAATCACGGCCGCGTAGGGGACTTTTGCAGCCGCACAATTCTGACGCGGACTGCACTTCTTTCTTTTGCTCAAGTTGTGAGCTATCTCAACTTCATGTACCACGGTCCGCATAATTTCCATTGCGGTCGCGGTGAGACTTTGGCGGCCGCACATTTCTGGCGCGGTCCTCGCTTATCATTTGGCCTGAAAATGCAACTCTCTGAATCTCGCTTTCGCGGACCGCGTATTTCTTATCGCGGCCGCGTTGTGGCTTCCGCGGTCGCCCAATATTTGTGCGGTCCGCGTTTCATATCTCTTTGCCCAGTCTTGGTTTTTGTTCAAGTTTTCACTCCTTTATGAGTTGATTATGACTCCTTTGGCTCATTTTGGACAATTCCTGCAAGCAAGCACATTACATTAGTTTCGGAGAATACCTTTACGTATTTTTGGCCTAAAACACAAGTAAAAGAGAGCGAATAATAGGTTAAAATCCCTACTTATCAGTTACCATTGTCCGTATGTACTGCCTAGTTCATTATTGCTACCTGTGTATTTTCCACTTTGTCATTACTGTTATTGGCATTTCTTTTACCTAGTTGGTATTGTTGTATGTATATTTGGTGAGGATGAGATAAATGCACGATGGGTGTTGCCGTGACATTGACTTGATTTCTTGAGTACATTGCTCACACAATGAAAGTTATGGATTTACTATCGTGGTTTATTGTTTATCGCTCTAAGGAAAGGATTGGTCGAGATATTGGGAAATATTAAATTATGATCTCTTCTAGTACTCATTTACTACTTCACATATTCGTTTCATGTACTCTTCTGCACCTTGCGTGCAGGTCTTGGAGCGGAGCTACAGTGGATGATGGGAGCTGACTCTGAAGGTCTTTCTGCCTTCCGGTCCTGGCTACCACTTATCCCTAGGTAGTTTTAAAATTTAATTCTGTTTATGTACATTTCAAACAGAAGTTGTATCCATTACATATCAGTTTTTGCAATAATTCAGTCTTAGTAGCTCATGACTTGTACTAACAGTCCTTTGGGATATTGTATTGAAATCCAGATGTAGTATTTTTTGATTACCTTTATTTTATTAGAATTGTGTTAACTATTAATTGGCTGACCTAGCGATTTTGATTAGGTGCCATCACGACTAGCAAATTTTAGGTCGTGACATATACACTTCACAATTCTCTAAACTTTCTCAAACTATCTTTACTCAACTCATTCTTTGTCTTCATCCTTCTTCTTGAGAGAAAAACCCTCGTTCCTTTCCGATAAAGATGCCATCTTCTTCTAGAAACCCTAGCTCCTCAAAGAGCAAAGGTAAAGTTGATGATGCTGCTCCTCCTACAGAGAGCTTCATCATCCCAAAGAGTCTTGTCACAACTAAAGACTTTGAAGAGAATTATCCTTCCGCTCACCCTCGTACGTGGGCTGTTAGCGTATACCCTTCTTCCATCCGTCCTTCCAGTATTCCTATTGTGAAGGAAGGGTGCCATTGCCAAGATTTAGACATTATCGCTCACGACCTGGCAGAGCACATAACCTTACCGAAGAATGGTTTTACGTAGTTTATACGTATCTCTTTACTTTGGGGGCGTTTTCTTTGAGTTGAGAGCTTGAATCTATCATCGTGGAGTTATGCATCCACTACCAGGTATGCCTGGCACAAGTAAGTCCTTCTGTATGGAGGGCAGTCGCTTGTCTTCGGCGTCTGTGCCAGGAGACGGAAGAGGAGTTAACCCTAGCTCGATTGATGAACCTTTATTCCCCAAGGTCTTCCACGGAGGAATGATAAATCTCAGCAAGCGTGGCCCCCGTGCTCTGCTAGCTAGCATGGATGATGACAACGACCGTGGGTGGATGGAACGGTTCGTTGTAGTCGCTGTTGATGGCCAATTTCAACCCTCTCTTTAAAATTAATTTACTTATACTTAATAATTTACAATAAATTTTTTGAAAGTATTTTTTAGTAATAAATACCTATTTCTACAAATTACTTAATTATTAATTTTGAAGTTAATCACCAAGCATTAGTATTATGTAATTACAAATATGCTTACTATTTTAAAATTATTAAAATAACCTTTATATATATATATATATATATATATATATATATATATATATATATATATATATATATATATATATATATATATATATATNAAATTATTAAGCTTATTTAATATAATTATAAAAGGGATCAAAAGAAGCTAAAGGCTATAATTGCAATTCTCAACTAAACACAAAGTGGCTATTCTTTAAATTAATTTTGGCCCAAATGACCAAGCCCAATCCGAAATACCCAGTCCAACCAACCCCTCAAATACACTTTGGCAATCCTTGCCATTCCCTTTTAAACCAATCGAAGATTGCCATGTCACTCGTCTCCAACACACTGGAAACAAACATAATTGATTTGGGCTGTCCGTTTATTAGATCAACGACCCATATTTTTATGCCACTTTCTCTTTAAATTAAAAGCACCTGGTATAGTTAATTTTAGCCGTTAGATCACAAGGATACAACGACCACTAAAATTCTCCATAAAATCAATTAAACCCCAAAATGTCTGGACCGTTGATCTCAAACATCAACGGTTCAGATCTCATTTCCCTAACTTAAACCTAGAGACACCCCCCTCCCCCCAATCTCCCAAACTCTAAAATCATTTCCTAATTGACTGTGCCGCCTCTCTTTCCTTCTCCTCTCTAAACTCTCTCAACCTGCCATGAAGAAATCAACCACAGACCTTGCACAAATTTGTGCAAGGTCAAAAATCTTGATCTAGAATCATCCCTTACAGAATCATCCCTTATGCTTCCCTTTCCGTGATTATCGCCGTCGCTTTCCCGTTTTATCATAGAGATTCAAAATCTCGAGTCTCCTGACCCAAAGACAATGATCAAAACTCAAGTCCTCATATTTCCTTATACTGCGACCAAATTAGAGCATGCATGAGCTCCTCGTGATGATTATTCTAAACCAGAGGTCAAATGCAATGACCTCTGAACCTCCGATCTTTACCCGATGGATTCTTCACTTGTAACGGCTGTCGTGTAATCAGGTAAGAGTCTTGCTCATTTTTCTCTCAGATTCACTCTGATTTCACTCTGTCTCTTTAGATTTTCCCAGTCTTGCTCACATCATCGGCTCATCGTCATCTTCCACTCACGATTTGAATTTGTTGAAACCCTAGAGACATTAAATGGTACTACAAATAGGGTCTTGATTGCTCTCACCTAATATCATCAACAATCACACAAGATCTCACACGAACATAGAACCAATACTAAGATTTCACAAAAAAATTAGGGCATCTTTCTGATTTCAAGTCTTTCTTTTCTGAGTGCTGTTGATACCTAATTTTTCCCTCATATATTTTTAATATGCATAGATATTTTCAAAATAGTGCACATGCATTATTATTATAGTTACAAACATGCATAAGTGTTTTTATAATTTTCCTATAATTTTAAAAGCTTTAACTCAATTTATTTCAGCATTTTTTATTATACAAATATCCAATAATTATCCCTCATATTATTATTATGATGATTTAATCATATAAATTTATCATTTATGTCCATGTAGTGCTTAAATATCTTAATTGCATTTTGTATAATTAAATTTGCATTTTTGAGGCTAGAATTGCACATTTTTGCAATAATAGCCCATATACTTGCATAATTATACTATTAAAAAAATGACTTTTTATATTTTTATAATGTTAAGTGATTATTAAACATTTTAATGCACAATGACATTTTTTTTATTTTTTATTAATTGTTTTATAAATTATTTTACTGATTTAATTGGGTATTTAAAATATAGCCCTTTTTCTTAATTAATTTTCGGACCTAGCTAAATTATATACACCAGCCCAGTACCCAATACCCAAATACCCGTTAACTCTAACCCACTACCCGTTCTTACCCGACCCAAATTCCTCCCCCTCCCCCCCAATCCTGGCCGTTGATCTTTCAACATCAATAGCCCTCATTCGTCCGTCCCTTTTTAATTAACCTAACCCCTAACCCTAATTCNTATATATATATATATATATATATATATATATATATATATATATATATATATGTATATAGAGAGAGACACACACACACATACACACATCACATAGGCCTTGTAATTAATTTGATGAATTACTCATTAATTTCTAGCTAATTAGACTATTATGTTAATAATTTGGAATTAATACTAAAATGAAGTATTTATAAACAATTAATTATAGTAGTTAGCATTGTATATAATTAAAATTTTATTACATTTTACTGAAAATTATTAAGCTTATTTAATATAATTATAAAAGGGATCAAAAGAAGCTAAAGGCTATAATTGCAATTCTCAACTAAACACAAAGTGGCTATTCTTTAAATTAATTTTGGCCCAAATGACCAAGCCCAATCCGAAATACCCAGTCCAACCAACCCCTCAAATACACTTTGGCAATCCTTGCCATTCCCTTTTAAACCAATCGAAGATTGCCATGTCACTCGTCTCCAACACACTGGAAACAAACATAATTGATTTGGGCTGTCCGTTTATTAGATCAACGACCCATATTTTTATGCCACTTTCTCTTTAAATTAAAAGCACCTGGTATAGTTAATTTTAGCCGTTAGATCACAAGGATACAACGACCACTAAAATTCTCCATAAAATCAATTAAACCCCAAAACTTGTCTGGACCGTTGATCTCAAACATCAACGGTTCAGATCTCATTTCCCTAACTTAAACCTAGAGACACCCCCCTCCCCCCAATCTCCCAAACTCTAAAATCATTTCCTAATTGACTGTGCCGCCTCTCTTTCCTTCTCCTCTCTAAACTCTCTCAACCTGCCATGAAGAAATCAACCACAGACCTTGCACAAATTTGTGCAAGGTCAAAAATCTTGATCTAGAATCATCCCTTACAGAATCATCCCTTATGCTTCCCTTTCCGTGATTATCGCCGTCGCTTTCCCGTTTTATCATAGAGATTCAAAATCTCGAGTCTCCTGACCCAAAGACAATGATCAAAACTCAAGTCCTCATATTTCCTTATACTGCGACCAAATTAGAGCATGCATGAGCTCCTCGTGATGATTATTCTAAACCAGAGGTCAAATGCAATGACCTCTGAACCTCCGATCTTTACCCGATGGATTCTTCACTTGTAACGGCTGTCGTGTAATCAGGTAAGAGTCTTGCTCATTTTTCTCTCAGATTCACTCTGATTTCACTCTGTCTCTTTAGATTTTCCCAGTCTTGCTCACATCATCGGCTCATCGTCATCTTCCACTCACGATTTGAATTTGTTGAAACCCTAGAGACATTAAATGGTACTACAAATAGGGTCTTGATTGCTCTCACCTAATATCATCAACAATCACACAAGATCTCACACGAACATAGAACCAATACTAAGATTTCACAAAAAAATTAGGGCATCTTTCTGATTTCAAGTCTTTCTTTTCTGAGTGCTGTTGATACCTAATTTTTCCCTCATATATTTTTAATATGCATAGATATTTTCAAAATAGTGCACATGCATTATTATTATAGTTACAAACATGCATAAGTGTTTTTATAATTTTCCTATAATTTTAAAAGCTTTAACTCAATTTATTTCAGCATTTTTTATTATACAAATATCCAATAATTATCCCTCATATTATTATTATGATGATTTAATCATATAAATTTATCATTTATGTCCATGTAGTGCTTAAATATCTTAATTGCATTTTGTATAATTAAATTTGCATTTTTGAGGCTAGAATTGCACATTTTTGCAATAATAGCCCATATACTTGCATAATTATACTATTAAAAAAATGACTTTTTATATTTTTATAATGTTAAGTGATTATTAAACATTTTAATGCACAATGACATTTTTTTTATTTTTTATTAATTGTTTTATAAATTATTTTACTGATTTAATTGGGTATTTAAAATATAGCCCTTTTTCTTAATTAATTTTCGGACCTAGCTAAATTATATACACCAGCCCAGTACCCAATACCCAAATACCCGTTAACTCTAACCCACTACCCGTTCTTACCCGACCCAAATTCCTCCCCCTCCCCCCCAATCCTGGCCGTTGATCTTTCAACATCAATAGCCCTCATTCGTCCGTCCCTTTTTAATTAACCTAACCCCTAACCCTAATTCATTTCTTCCCACCTGCCATCATTAAATCCTCTCGTCCTCACCTCTCACCTCTCAAACCCTAACCTGCCGTCTCACCCCAAACCCCCAAGAATCCCTGTTCTAATGGGATTCTCCCATTGCTCCCTTACCATTCTAGGATTGTTCCCTTATTTGGTACCCGATTCTGGAATAACTTAGGTACTTGCCTAAATATGGCAAGTAACCCGATTTGGTTCCGTCTAAATGCGTGTTTGCCCTTTGAATCTGGACAATCTCAAGTCCAAATACGTTATTTGTAATGATTCTCTCATATCTCTCTTGATTCGCTAAGCCCTAAAGGTTAGGGTTTCAGATCTTCTTTGATTTGAACAAAATCTGGTTCAAACTCTGTCTTTTAAACATTTTATTAGTCTATATTTGCTATGTTATTATAGATCTGTTGATTTTTTTACCGATTCTGTGATTTACTTAAACCTGGGGTTTCCAACCCTTTCTTTTACTTGAATTAAAACTGATTCGATTAAAAGTTTCCTTTAATAAACTCTTATATATGTTTATTTGGTACAAATCTGTGTTATTCTCCTTTCATTCTGGCTGATTTGGTGTTTTACCCAAAATTAGGGTTTCAGATCTTTCTAGATCTAATTTGGCTTCGATTTCTTAATCACTTTTCTTTAATACTCTCGTTCATGTGTCTCTATGCATTTTATTACAACTCTTTGTTACTATCGACTAATTTTATTTACCCCAAAAATTAGGGCTTTTGAAATCTTTACTGAGATTCCAGTCTTTCCGTTTTTGTATGGTACTGATATTTTCTTATTTGTTCGATTTACCTGTTCTCATTATATCCTTACCTTATTTGATCTGGTACTTGAACACTGATTGATTCTGTAGTAAGACTTACATGATTTTATGCTATTAGGTTCGGTTAATTGTTTGAATCCGACTTAAACTGATTCTACTTCTATTTTCATTCCTTACTTCTATGATTGACTTATTACCTTATTTGTGTGCTCTAACTCAGTGCTTTTTAAATCCTTTCCCCTCTCCCCCTAAAAATAAGACTCGAACTTTCCTATTCTCACTACTAAAAAAACTTAAGCTCTCTTGCTCTCTTGTTCTGATTTTTGTGCTAAGTATCTCTTAATTTTGGCTGGCTGAAAGCCAAGGCCAAAATTATTCTGGAACCCCATTGTTGTGGTATAATCACTTGCTTTCTCACTTAACTGGTATGCCCTAACTTTTGCAATTCCATTATTTATGCTTTGCTTGACTAGTCTGTTTCAATTCCTAGCATGACTTTGTTCTCTAGGTGATTATGTGATCTCATCTAGCAGCAGTGTTAACTTAGGACTAATTTATTCTGAATAATATGAATCCATTTCATAGTTTAGACTAAGTTTTAGTTGTCTCATGCATTGTTTGTTGATTCTATACTTGTTCTGACCTTTGCACACTAGGGATATGTAATCAGTTAGCTTGTTGTTTAACTCATATGTCATATTTGTTTAAACTCAAAGGTTTCTGCCTGATTGCTTTGGTGATTAAACCATGATTGTCTTAATTACTAGCATGAGTATTTACCCTAACTAATCTTCAGCTTATTTTAACTATGTGTTTAAGCATGAATTTTGCATGTTTCCTTGGTGTAGTTCTACCTACAACTCTATGTCCTTAATCTTGCTTTTCTGAAATCGAACTATTTTTTTAAAAACCTACCCCTCCCTCTTTTACATACTCTTAGTCCCTTAGGTTCTCAACCACCCCTGTGTGAGCACTGCTTAGGGTCCTTGAGACTCCTTTGAACTCTGAAACATTGGGGGGCTGGTTTTCCAATCTCTTATGAACTCTTGTCTGAATGTGTGGTTCTGGTGTAAGCATTGCCCGGGGTTCCTGAGCCCCTTGGGAACTTTAACACACTGGAAGCCTGGTTCTAATTTGCTGTGGATGAGTCATTGCTATACTTCAAAGCTGTTATGTGGAAGGCCTGGTTCCCATGTTTATTTGGGCCTATGAAGGCTTCTTATAGTGTAAATGATACTTATGTAATTTATTCGGCTATTCTGGTTTGTAATTACTCTATAATGACATATTTGGGGATACTTAGTAAAGTTGGGGGGGGGGGGTTCTTCTTATATCTTTGTTAAAACTGGATAGAAATCATGCCTATAGGATTTAATTATGCCGGCTGAATTATGTGAGCATTATACTGTGCTTAGAAATCCTGTCTATAGGACTTTCATAATCATGTTGATTTTGTATTTTACATTTGCATACTAGAGATCCTGATTATAGGATTTTCGTTCAATTCTGTGCATTAGAAATCCTGTTCATAGGATCTGTACATGTTTTCAACAAATGTGCATTAGCAAACATGCCTATAGGGTCTTGTTATTTCAATTATTTGTCCATCCTGGCAATTTGTTTAATTTTGCCCGTACACAATTAATAGATATCATGCCTATAGGATTTAAATCCATTCAAACCTAGGAGTCATGCCTATAGGGTTTAAATCCATCCAGCAATAGATATCATGCCTATAGGACTAAAAATCAATTTCCAATTTAGAAATCATGCCTTTAAGGTTTAAGTCAACTCAATCATTAGAAATCATGCCTGTAGGAAATAAAATTTATCTTTACGAGTTAAAATCAGTGCTACGCTTAGAAACCATGTCTATAGGTCTGTAATTGATAAGCTTGTAGTAATCATGCCTATAGGATCCTGTTCCGAATTCAATCGTTATTTTGTCAATCACTTAGGCAACATATCTGTAGGATTTAATGATGATTCTGGGTTTATAATTGTGACATATTACTGCCTGAAGTGCCCTAATTCATGTTGAATAAAATCAGTAGGCAAACAAAATAGGTCCTAATGCTCGCCTTAACAAAGCTATCTCTGCATTCTGTTTTCTCACATAGATATCCTGCCTATAGAATTTCTAAGTTAACGAAATTTGCTGGTTCAACTGCGTGCTTTGTCGCCTATGTGTGGAGGTCAATATGAGCCTTTACTTGCTCTTTATCTGAAAGACCTATTTGCTTTTGTTTGTCGCCCACTAGATTTCACATTTTAAATAACATAGGTTGGTCTAGAACCATCCCAAATAGAGGTCCTAATACCTCTAGGGCCATAGGTAAGGGAGGGTAGTGCACGCATAGGGTACGATTTAGAATCAACTAGTGCGCTTAAGTAACAATTTAAAGGTAGTAGTTGGGTAGTAAGGAGATGATAGCTCGTGCGCTAATGCTATCAGTAACACCTCGAGTTGAGGGAGTTACAAAGTATTGCATGGAATGATCCTATAGGCTAAAAAACTTAGGACCACCCCTTACACTCCCGTTTAAAATAAATCGAATGTTGTATTTGTCAAAATTGTGTTCTTCCCTTTTTAGACTAATTCGCTTAATTTAAGTTTGGACGAGACCCACCGTTGTGGACCTCGAGGGGTGCCTAACACCTTCCCCTCAAGGTAATTTCGAGCCCTTACCCGATCTCTGGTGATGTAAACTGGTTATATGAGTTATTTGCTCTCGGTACCCTAATGCACTTTAATTCGTTAGGTGGCGACTCTTCCAATTCCCTACCCTCAAAAGGGGAGTTGTCCCAAAAATGTCGAAACCTGATTTCGCAAGAAAAAGGGGCGCGACAGCATGGCGACTCTGCTGGGGATATCTTTAGGCTCTTTCCATAACGAACTTGTTTGTGAATTAGTCTTTAAGCATGTCTTTATTATTCCGTTATTACTTGCACACCCCTCCCCTTTCCGCTCTATGTGAATTTATTTGCCTATTTTCATTCATTTATGATTTCTCTTTCCTGTTTTATCACTTTTACTATGGAAACTGACTTGTCTCTTTGTTTTACTTTCTTAAATGTCTTTACAATTATTAAATACCGCATTTCATCACTATTCATCGTGCAAATACTTGGCAACATGTTATCTTCTTTTGCATAACTCCATGCTCAACATCATATTCCACTCGTGCGTACTAATACCATAGCGACACTTGATGAGTGTCCGCGCTCTTCCTAAAATCATCCTTTAAATTTGGAAAGGCTTATTTGCAGTAAAACTAGTCGGCCAGCGGTGCAGTCGACGGTTCCGTGCCTTTCCCTCTCAAGTTGTCCGCTTGAGGGTACGAGTCTAGACTTCTATAGAAACCTTACTCTGATAATAACTGTACATGCATCATGGTCAAACCTAGCCGGGGTTAATATGCTGTCCGCATAATAATCCTCTAAGAAAACCTTGTCCAAAATCCACCGGGATTTCCATAATCCCAACGGACGCAACCACGATATGTGCATTATTTGGAGAGATAAATGCCGACATGCTAATCGTTAATGTGTAAGTATCGAATCCGGAGGGGGCAAGGGTCTAACACTGTTTATTTTGCAGAAAATGAGGCACGAAGTCCCCAGGTTTGGCATGGTCCGGAATATACCACCGTTGTTGTTAGATTGGTGGGAAAACCTTTCGCCAAGCGACAAAAATCACGTAAAAAGGGTTCTTGGAAATCTACCTTCCTTATTGGACATCCAACCAAACAACATGCTGATCGAGGCTGCTACTATGTTCTGGGACGGAGAAAGAGTCGTATTCCGTTTTGGCAATATAGAAATGACTCCTCTTTTAGAGGAAATAGGAGGATTCGCTGGATTACCATGGGATAGTCCAGTCTACTAGTACCAGAAAACCGCACTACTAGGGGGTTCTAAAGATGATGGGTCTGAAAAAGAATGATGACTTGGAGTGCCTGAAGAAGTACTACATACCCTTCGACTTCCTCTATGAACGATATGGACATAGCAAATCTTACCGTATCTTTCATGATGAATTCTCCATCACTTCCCTGGGTTGGACTCATCGTAGGGTTTTTATATTCATCGTCTGCTTTCTGGGTATGATAGTGTTTCCAAGCCAAAGGGACAGAATTCACACCAGGATGGCCATTGTAACCAAAGCTTTAATGGAGGGAATTGAGGGACAAACCTATACTATTGTTCCGATGATTGTAGCAAACATATACCGGGCTCTGGATCGCTGCAAGAAAGGGTTCAAACATTTTGACGGTTGTAACTTGCTACTACAGATTTGGTTGTTAGAACATCTTTAGAGGGGTCAATACCGCCAAGAGTTTCCACGAAGACCATGGAACGATCACATAGCTTTCCACCATCCTAAAAGTATGAACTTTATCCCAGACATATTTGCACAGCCGGAGAATGTTACAGAATGGGCACATTTTTTCAGCACTTTGACTGAGGACCAAGTTCACTGGATGTTCGAGTGGTTCCCTACCGATGAATTCATCATCAGATCCAGGGATGTTCCGCATTTGGTGTTGATTGGTTTAATGGGAATTGTCGCGCCCCCTTTTTCTCGCGAAATCGGGTTTATGACATTTTGGAGGACAACTCGTTCCCTTTTGGGGAATTGGGTTTGAATTGAAGAGTCGCCACCTAATGATTAAAGTGAATTAGGATACTAAGAAGGGTTTGATTTGAGTAACCAGAGATTGGGTAAGGGCTTGAAATTATCCCGAGGGGAAGGTGTTAGGCACCCCTCAAGATCCACTAGTGTGGTTCCTGGCCAGACTATTGTTGTGAACTTAAGCGCAAATAACACAGGCAAATAAAGACTTCAAGTAAGAGGGGATTTTCACATAATGGTTACAAATAAACATTGTTAGAAAGAACCAAAAGAAAGCTGATTTTTCTTAAAGAAATGGTTTGAAATTGGAGAAGAAGCAAAGAAACAAAGAAACAAGGGAGGGGGTCCTAGGTTTATAAATAATATGGATCACCCCACACAACATCCGGTAATCACTCCTCAGTGAGGGGCTACACGTGATGTTATCGCGTGGTCATCATATCCATATCTACCCTTTCCCACCCCGTTAGTGTATTAGAGCGCGGAATGGCCTCGTTTACTTATTGCATGCTATTACCCGCCCCAATCCTATCAGTCCCGAAGGCATTTAGGACTACTAATACTAAAGGGAAGGGATATTAGGCTTGTTTATAGTTTCAAAGGCAAAACTCTAAGGCGACATACAAAAACACGTATAGCAAGTTGGGGAAGCACATAACAAGTAAAAGGCTCAGATATACCTCCTTTGACAGAGAAGCACGTAATTTAGCATGTCTTGAACATACTGTTTAGGGTCTGATTAAAACTTAAAGGTTGAGGTAGATTGATTTGTTACATAGTTAAGATAAGAAGCCCGAATCAGGCCTGCCTGCTGGTTGTAGCTAATAAAATCTGATTCAGTTTATAAAGTTTACCATATGGTTTGCCTAAGTGTTGGACGAGGGTCCTATAGACATGATATCTACTGATTTCAGAAACAATGAAGTAAATTGAATACATACTAATATGAGAAAAGTTGTCAGTTATTAAAGAAAGGCAAGTTTTAGCGAGAGATCATAAGTTCTGCGTCATTATTACTGGTTTTAGACTTATAAGCGAGTGAAGCGATTCACACTTGATTAATAGTTCCTATAGGCATGCTTTCTACGCGTTGTTGATTTTTAAACACTTTTATGGACATAGTAAAATACAAAAAACCTATAACCATGATATCTAGGTGCTGAACTTTTGTTTAAAGCCTATGAACATGATATCTACTTCCAGTTGATTGATTAAGACCTATAAACATGATTGCCTGATGAAGAATGTGTATGCAAGATTCAGAAAGACCTATAGGCATATTTTCTATGTGCATGCAGAAATTCAGAAATGCACCTATAGGCAAGTTATCTATATGAGGGTGCAGAAATTTAGAAATAACCTATAGGCAAGTTATCTATATGAGAGTGCAGAAATTCAGAAATAACGTATAGGCAAGTTATCTATATGAGAATGCAGAAATTCAGAAACTCCTATAGGCAGGATATCTACCCCTTTTGCATACATGGTTACCCCTCCCTTTTTCACTAGCCATCCCCGAGAGTTTTATTACAAAAATATTACAGCCCAGAAAAAGAAGTAAAGTATAGAAAATACATCAGAAATAAAAAAGACAACCAAGGAAAGCCTGATTTAGACTTCCTGTCTGAAGTATGAAGTAAACCAACTCCAAGAGATCATATTTCAAAGCCTTTCTCCCATTTGGGGTGTGTCAAAGTTCCCTAAGAGTCTCATATGAACTCCGGGCAGTGCTTACATGTATCACCAGATTAAGACATAGTGCAGTGTGGAAGGGCCAGCCCTCAGGTGTCCAAGTTCAGAGGGAACTCAAGGTCCCAAGGCAAGGCTCACAAGAGGGGGCAGAACTTAAGGACTAAGAGAGAGTGCAAGTGCAGAAGCAAAATTCTGAAAGGGGAAAGGGAAAAGGGAAACAACTTAAATCAGTACACATAAGGGTATAGGGGAATGAGGGAGTTGCAAGAGGCAAAAGGCAGGCTGATGGGCATACCCAGCAATGGGAGATGCTGGCACACCCGTAGGCCTGTTAGAACATATTGTTTAGAGGTTAAGACCCCCATGGATCAAACTTAATTCATGGACAACAACTGCTTTAAGTCATAACTCAAAACACATAGGGGTGATAGGGGAATGGGGGTTCATAACAAACAAACAGAAGGAAATCAGCATGCCAATTTAAGTGCTGATATATACAGAAACAGCAAGCAAACATGGACAAGCAGTAAATACACATTGTTGTAGTGCTAAAAATTAATTCCGAACATCCCAGTTTCAGAGAAACAAACAAAGAAAAAGAAGTAGGTCTTGTGAACGGGCCACAGTGCAGACAAGAAGAGAATATTATTGTGTGTGAGTATGAGTTCAGAAGGATTCTGAATTGTGTCTGAGTTTGTGAAAGAGTCGTGCATTTATAGTGTTGAAAACTAGGCAGAAATAAGGTAAGAAAATAGTTAAGGAACTGAGTATCAATTAAGCATCAATTACACAAGACTTCCCTTAATTAAGGGATTCAAATTCAAACGGGTAAAAACAATTTAAGGAAAGAATTTGAATAAGCACTTTGTGCACAGCATACATTAGGGGCGAATACATAAAAGGTTATTTAAGGACAGGGTTTTGAAGTACATGGTCGTACAAATAAGGTAAGAAAATCAATTGACAACCAGTAAATCAAAGAATCAGGGATCTTGTAATTACTGACCCATGAATGAACCAAGTCGCAAAAGCTGTGAAGGGTTTTAACTTAGGTCGAGTCACAGAGAAAATAAGCAAACAATGGAAAGAAATCAATCAGACCATATTCAGAACTAATCACAAATTTGAAAGCCACTTTAGAGGGAAGTTCATCATTTATAAGGAGCATACGAACATGTTAAGCATGAAAGAAGATTGTCGTGTCATTGTAAAAATTAGTAGAAAAATCCAGTGTAGAAGAGTTTAGCAAAAGTCAGAATCATATGAAAACAAGGATGTCCAAACTCAGTTCAGAGACTCGAAGTTGGTCTGAAAGAGTTAGGGGTTTTGAAATAAAACCCTAGTTCAAGCAAATCACATGACCAAACTTGGAAGAACCCCCAAATTCTAGGGTTTCCACCATTAATCGAGTACAGAGATGAGAAGGGAAGTGATCAAAACAGGCTCAGAGGTCTCAGAGAAGAACTGAAACCTCTTGCATGTTTCTTTCAGCAGCAGCAACTCATGAGAAAACAATGATAGCAAGTAACACGCAGAACATAGTAGAAGAATTCAAAGAAAATAGAGTAGAAAAAACTGATACGAAACATAATGGAAAAACTGATAAGAACAGTAGAAGAAGCATGCTAAGCAGTTTTTTAGAAGACACTTAAACAGAGCTCATTAGATGGAACTTGATAAGAAACATTTTAAGAACATAATAATGGAAAATATCGTAGAAGAAACACACGAGAATATAGTATAGGAAAATACAGTAGAGGAAATATACAAAAAGGCATACGAGAACACAATACAGTAGAAGAAGTATACATTAACGCAGTAGAAAAAAATACAAGAGCACAGTAGAAGAAAATACAAGAACACAGTAAAGGCAAACACACACAAAAGGAAAAAGAAAGTCAGAGAACATTTACATATTTTTAGAAAATCCTAGATCGGAAAATAAATGGCTTTGAAAGTAATTTTTGAAAGAAAAGTCAGGAAAATCATTTAAAAGCTTAGGGAACGCATAGATACACAACGGATCTAAACGAATCAGAAAAACCTCGATGGGTTAGGGTTTCAAAAGAACCCTAGTAGTGAGAAAGGCTTTGAAAAGTCACTGATCTAAGTCGGAGAAGTCCAAATCAGGCTCGAGCAACCATGGTACGCCGGAGTAAAATCGGAGATGGCCGTGGAAATTGAATAGAATGAAGCCCGGACCAAACCTCGTCGTGGCCAGGCCTTGAATCTTCAAAAATCAGGCGCTTGGGAGTCGTAGGAGGCCGGTGTAGGGTTTGAGAACCTTGGAAGCCATGGATTCCGGTGGCTTTCAGGGCGGAAGTGGTGGCTAGAGTTTGAGAAGCTTCGAGAGAGTTTGAGAGAATGGAGGGTTCAGAGGCGGCTGGTAGGTGGAAAATGAGAAGGGTTTGGGGTTATTTGGAATTAATTAAGGAAAGGGGAACGTGAGCCGTTGATCTGTTAGATCAACGGCTGGGGTTTAAAGGAGGGCCGGGTGGGTCGTTTAAATGGGCTATGGGTCGGGTAATTTTAGGAATTGGGCTGGCGTTCAATTGGGTTCAGTTGGGGTAGAATTTAGGCTACAATCGAAATGAAATCTGGCTAGATTTTAAATAGCCATTTTCCCCATTTATTTTATAAAAATAGCAAATTAAATTCTGGAAATAAATTGAAAGCACTAAAAATGATTTATAACATATAAATATTAAATTAAAATACTGGAATCAATATTATAAATATAAAATGCAATTAAATCTTAAAATAGGCTAATGTTGCAATTATATGCAATTTAGCTTTAAAAATACTAAATAGATTTGTAAAAATATACAAAAATTATGTTAGCTACACTTTAGTATAAATATAAAACACCAGTAACTAAATTACCAAAAAATAATAATTTTGAAAATAATCATTGGGCTTTTATGGATGAAAAAGGGAAATAAATCAGTTTAAAACCTTAAAAATTATGGAAAAAATAATAAAATGCTTGGACATACTTATACATGCATATATATGTTATTTTGAAGATATTCTGCATATAAAAAAATAGACAGGGAAAAATTGGATATCAACAACGGTCCTATTTCTCGGTCGTTTCATGCTCCTCCTTGTTGAGGGTCGACCAGTGAGCAATAAAAAGGATATCTTCCTCGGGCTCGTCCCTGAGCCAGTAGAGAGCATCGGGGTCTGGCACCCTAGAGTTGATACTCTTTTTGGGCTTCCAGACCCGGATGGTCACTTTCTTATTCTTCGCCCCGGCATTCGAAGAATCCGAGGACTTTCTTTTCTTCGTCTTCTTCTCCTCCTTCACGGCAGCTCCAAGCTGTCCCGAAATGAAGGGTTCGGCAAGCGAAGACGGATCCTCATCCTCTTTCAATGGCCTAAGTTCAATGGTCTTAGGCAAAACCTGTAAGAAAAAAGAAAGGGTTAGCACTGTATAAGTTAAGAGCATGGTGGTAATTATTCAGGAAAAAACCTCACCATGAGAACGGGCCTCCCATTTGCACTTTGAAAGTTTGCGCCATGCGCGCTCGGAGTACGGCATCTGCTTGTAGATCCCTCGATCCACTCCTTGAATTATGGAATTGCATTAGGTACTTGGGCAACTGTTGTACGACAACAAACACACGCAATGAGAAAAGGAATAAAAAGAAGTGAATACTTAAGGAAGACAATACTTACGCGATGCGTTCCACTTCTCCGGGAACGGCAGAAACTCAAGAGGGATCAGGTCTTCGGTTTTCACCCGAACAAACCTCCCGTGCCAGCCTCGGTCTGGTCTCGATCCTTTTCGATGCTCGAGAAAGGAGCCTTGTTTTCTCGGCGAACGAGCTTGATTAGTCCACGGAAAATTCGGGGACTGTATAGGCAAAGTAAGTGGTCGAGGGTGAACCGAGGGTTTTCAGTATTGTTCACGAAATAGCGTAAGAGAATCACGTTCCTCCTAAAGAACGGGTGGATTTTCCTAAGGCACACCTCGTACCTTTTGCAGAAGGCTTGGAATATGGGGTCTACTGGGGCAAGCGTGAAGGGATAAGTGTAAAAACTTAAATAGCCCTCCACGTGGATAGTGATATCGTCATTAGGCCCGGGGACGACCACATCCTTACTGTCCCAGTCACAGTTCGCTCGGACTATGGGTTGAGTTTCCTCGGTAACGGAGCAGATGTATCTCCACGCCCTCTCGCCTCGTTCATGTTGACTAGAGGCCTTCTCGATGAGAAAGTCATTCCTGATAGAGCAGCCCCCAAGTACGAAGCTCTTCATGGGAGGCTATTGAGCCACCTCGGGGGCGGCCACTTCGGCACCCGTGGTCGGGTTGGAAGATGAGGGAGCAGCTTGCTAAGGCACGGACTTGAAAGTTTAAGCCATCTTGATCTGGGAAAATATGAAGATTTGAAGGAAGAGTATGAAGATTTAAAGAAAAATATGAAGATTTGAAGGTGGGATGAAGATATGAAGGTCTGGGTTGAAGATCCAAGAAAAGTGTCTGAGGATTAGAGATGAAGATATGAAGGTTCAAGGAGCAATGTATGAAGATTTAAAAAATTTAAAAGCTGTTAGAGAGTTCGAGGGTAAAATCTAGAATCGAAAGTAAAAGAACTAAAAATGTCAAAGCTTTTATAGGGGGAAAACAGCCAATGCGCGGCGTTTTGCATTCGAAGGCAGCCAACCAGTGGCTAACACTTGTCCGAAGTCAGGACGACGCGACTGGATGGACATTTCGATTTTCCCGTCACCTCAGTTGTAATGTACGAAGGAAGGAACCTTGGTTCATCTATCATTTCCCATCGTTTCAGCAAACCTACTCTACAAAAATAAGGGGATTATCTGTATACGGGTATAATCGGGGATAATGCATACCTCAGTTTCCCGGTGAAGAAAATGAAAGAAGGGCATGGACGCACGAGATTGAAATCGAGGCTGGGAGCCCTTCGTATCGAGATCCATGAAAGGTGGACATCATGCTTATCATCGGGCCTGATAAAGCGATGCGCCCCGGGCCCAGGACGAGTTCTAAGACCTCAAGGAACACGATAAATGGTTACACATGACGGATAGAATACCGTAATATTCGCACCCAACCGGATATCACAGTGAGGATCTCGCTCGATGTCGGTTACGGATCAGTTATGAACGAGAAAGGAAATTTTTTACCTTTTTTAGACTTATACTAGGGATGAAGGAAGTTTTTCTTTTGTAAGGCACATTGTAACACGCAAATCAAAGCAATGCAGGTTTATTTTTCTACTTTTAGTTGTTGCTAAAGTTCTTATTCAATTGTTTTGTTCTTTATTCACAATTGAGCTCGAACCAAGGGTCCAATTGGAGACGAGGTTACTGTTCAACCTAAGTTCGAGCTAGGTCATAACATTACAACTGGTTTGATCGTTTATTTTGCCTTTAACTCGTTATCTAATTTTTTTATTATTTGTGTTGAATCAACCCACGTATCCTTAAAACAACGTACAAATTTAGTTGTTATCCGATTTAGGGGTAAATAATACTCAATATTTACGCGACATAATGATCATCAAATTTCAAATAATTTAGATTCGAAAATTTTGCACCTCCCATATTACTTAGAACTAGATTTGGTTTAGGTTTTGAAAAATAATTTTGGAGAAAGTTAATTTTTGATTAATTGGGAGAATACTTGTCCCATTTCTCCAACTACACACCTTAAGTTTGCGGGGGGTCCTATAAACCCCCTGAACTTCTTTCAAAGAGAAGTTATTACCACCCCTCCTGACTAAGACCAGGTTTTAGTTGGGTAGTGATACTCACGCACTACACATGTATTGCCCAGTCATTTTTTTCTAAAATATAATTTTTTGCTTTCTTTTTCACTTTTTCTTCCACCATCTTCATACTCATCATATTTTTCTCCTTTTTAAACCATCAAACTAAAACAAATCATCACGAAGAAATCACCAAATCAGAACTACTACCAAGCCACCAACTCCAACTGAGAAATCAATAGAACATATAGGGCTTGTTCACAAATAATGGAAAAAAAAACTGGGAGAACGCTAGTTTCATATCCCCTTTGCTTTCTTATGTAAATAATAAAAAATTTAAAACCCTATTAGCAATACTATTGTCCCCGTCTATGAGTAAAAGTTCCAAAGCAAAAAAAAATGCTCAAAAGTAATGTAGTAAAGAAAAAAAATATTGATTTGTCAATGAAGTAAATTTTCAGAGAAAGAATAAAGGACGACCTATTGTTTTCCTTGGTTCAACTAAATAATTTTTATGATTTGGATTTTATTTTATATAGCTCAAACAAATAATTGTAGTGAGATAAAAGAGTGGGTTTGTGGTTGGTGAGATATAAATGAAGGTTCTTTAAAAGAATGGAGAAAAAATTATAGATGGAGCGAAAGAAAAGTGGAGTAATGGAGCTTGGCCTGTTACTATTTTCAGGTCAAGAATGCTTTTTTACTTGCTTCTAACGTGTTTGATGAAGAATGTAATCACATTCTATGTCGTGTCAGCAAAAAAAAGTGAAATTATTCCAATTACTAATAGTTTAGGGGGGGTATAGCATCCCCAGAAAATTTAAGTGTGTAACTGGTGTGAGCACGTGATTTTTGCCCTATGTAAAATACTCCTACATATTAAAGAAATAGATTCTTCCCAAATTGTTCGCAATTTTATAGGGTTTTTATAGAATTCTATTAATTGTTTGTATTTTTTTTGTGCACGTCTAATTCTGTTAAAATCATGAAAAATGTCAAAAATATCATACATTGAATTTAGATTTTGCGTTCTTATTTTAGCATTAATTAGTTAATTAATTGCTTCATTAAAATGAAAATCAAAAAAAAATCTTTCATTTTACATTTTTAGCCTTCAATGCTAATTTAGTAATTTTCTTTTCTTTAATTTAGGATCAACTAATTTTGTAAATATCATAATTAGATAATTAGTTTAATTTTGCAAACTAGATTATTTTTAGATTTAATTTAGGATTTTAATTAATTAATAAAAAAAAACAAAAGAAGAAAGGTTTGTTTTAGACTCAATTTGGGCCAAATATATTAAGCCCAATCAATTTCGACTCAGATCCGACCCGACCCCTACCCAAATCCGGTCCAGCCCCTTGTATAAGTCAAACGACGTCGTTTAGTTCAATCAAATCCCAGCCGTTGATCTCGTATGATCCAACGGCTGGGAACTGGCCTTGGTTTCATATAAGACTATCCGAAGCAGCCCCCCTCCCCCCCCCCCCCCGAAACCCTC
>NW_017672326.1:59236-67524 GCF_001879085.1 Nicotiana attenuata
AACCCTCTCCACTCAGTTTCTAATCAAGCCCTAAGAGAAACCAGCCGCCCTAAAATCCCCCCACCGTCTCCGCCTTATTCCGCCACCGGAAATCGCCTCACGGCGGCGGAACTTCTCCAAACCACCCTAAAATTTAACCCTGCAACCATCGTCCCCTCCCCTTTCCAAATCCCTAAACCTTCTCACCCAAATCTCACCCGAATCCCACCAATTTCAGATCTGGTGGCATGCAAAACCTAATTTGGAGCTTCCAAAGATGATTTAGGCCTGAAACTGGTGGTAATCGTTTATTCTCAACGAGAACATTCAATTAACACTTATTTCGATTTAAATCGGAGAAGGCCGGAGTTCCCGCCTGGGTCAACTGCCGTTCGTTCAGTATAAGTATATCTACTCTTCTGTTTCTTTTCCTATTTCCTCGTTCTTCTCTTCTTCTTTACCTTCTTCTCTCTTTCTTCACTCTGTTTGCTTCTGTTTTCCCTTTCTTTGACCAAAAATGAAGAGGTTTAGGGTTCCTTATTCTATGTGTTTGGCCTCAGATTCATCATTTTATCAATTGCTATTAGGTTTCTTAATTTGGCTTAGCTTATGTCTAATTAGTTTAACTGTAAAATCAGTCTAGTTTATCATTGTAGTCTAGTTTCCTTTTGTTGTTATGATTCCCTGGTCTAATAGGTTGATCTGTTTAATTGATTTAATTCTTAGAAATGGTTCATAATTGTTAGTTTTGGACTCGTGCTAGTATTAGGTTTGAATTTTTTCTGTTTTTGTTTCATTCCTGATTCAGTTCATGTCAAATGAATTTAGGGTTAGTTTAAAGGTTAATTGCATAAGGATTTGTTCCTTTGATCTTTATTTTTGTTTTGATTCTGGTTTTGTGTTGTTTGTCCTAATTTGGGATAACAGGACTTACAGGGGGTTAATTGAACAAATAAAAACTTAAGGGGGTCATGGGAGGGGTTATTCAAACAGAAGTTTGGGTAGAAGCTTCTAGAATTTGGGGCAGCTGGCTCTATTTGGCCAGCACAAAAATGCTCAAACCAACTAGAGGCTGCCAGCTGTCCCAATTCTGTTAAAAAGATGCTTTTAGGGGCTGTGTGAGGGAATAATTCCCTAATTCTGTTTTACAACACATGGCATTTTGAGGACTTATATATAGAACTTTTCCCTCACTCCTTAGACAGATGTCAGACCCTAGAAAACACGTAAAAAGTTCTGCACTGTTTGATAAAAAAGGCTGAATTAGTTTTCTTCTGATTTTCTGGAGTAAAAGAAAAATACTCTGAAATTTTCTCTGGATTTTCTGAATTTCTTATTCGAATATAGACTAAGCTGGAGTTGTGTGTTGCTGATTAGTTGCTATTGTCTTTCTGGCTGAAATCCTTACTCCATTTTTGCTTTGTTCTTGATTTCCAAGTACTCCTGTGAACTTTTTGAATGGCAAATGAAGCTGTAAAGAATGTATTTTTGATTGTGCTGTAATGAGAAATTTGGGTGTTCAAGATGTTAAAACTATGGTTTCATATGTATGCTATTTACAGTTCGTTTAGTTTAGCATCTTGGTTTTGTATAAATATTCTGAATCTAGATTTTTAGCCTCAACTTAGTATTCATATGAATGATCAGGTTACCTTAGTCAATTCCATATATTGTTTTGGACAATTTTAAAATATTAGGCAACCATAATAGTTTATGTGGTCGTTATTAGCATCTGTTGGATTCTGGGAGTATTTTTGTAATTATCTGATAGTTCACAACTAAGTGTTAGCAATGTTAGTAGTCCTTAATCACAATTCTAGTTTGTTTTGGTTCTTAAAGTCGAAGTTAGCTGAAGTTTTCTCTCCTAAACAGCATGTCTTGATTCAGGATTGTTATGTGCAATTACTCTAGCTAATATCAATGCTTTGCATGTCATGTGGATAATACAGTTGATTCAGCATATTGATCTTCAGATTTTAGTATCATGTTTTGTTATTTGTGTGTTTAAAGCAACCTGAATATCAAGAAAGGCCTTGGTATGTTTAAGGTTTTCAGTTTGAATGTGGGCTTGACTTTGGCCGCATAAGTTGGCCTGTTCGTCACGAGGCCTAGAGCGACCAGATCTGGTTTTCTCTTACTTTGGGCTCAATTTCGAGCCCAATAGTCTTCAGCCTTGATTTTTTTTATATAAAGTTTTACGTTAATTTAATAAAAGAAGGATTTTAATGTGGATTTTTGTGAGACTGTTGGACCGGGTATCAGCCCAAAACAAGATAGCCTTGATCACATTAGACCTGATGAGGTCTTTGAGGATCCGTTCCTTTTGGGCTCACCTTCAAGCCCAGGCAGATGCAACATCCTATTTTTTGATCAAATATTAAATTGGGCCTATCGTTGGTCCAGTTTACCCCAGATAATTAAATGTCTAGTATATTGTCCAATGCATACCTACAACTAGTAGTTTTAGAATTGAACTTTAATTAGATTAAGCTTGAACATCCATAATTCACTTTAGTTGGTACAATTTTTTTGTAAATGAGTTGAGGTGTGCCATCCAATCACATAGTCTATGGCCCTCACATCAGTATCTCTATTAATGTAGAGAAATGCTTTGAACTCTCATAGTTTTTTTTAGGCGCGTTAATTAAATAAAGTATCATAGCTACGGGTACGGTTCCCGTAACGTGGTTGTGATACACAATTCTAAAATCCGGGGGTACATTTATGTGACCCGGCCACAATTTAATCTTGTTAATAAAATAAACATGTTGTAGATCGTGGGTACGGTTCCCCTGATATGATTGGCAATGTGTAATCAAATAATTAGCTGTATGACAATCGTGGATTATTAAAAGCGGTTTAAAAGGGATAAAAATGCACATAGGTTCAAAAAATTGTTTTAAAATTAGAATAAATAGGCCAATAATAATAGTTGAGCGACCGTACTAAAATTCCGGAACCTGAGAATGCCTAACACCTTCTCCCGGGTTAACAAAATTCCTTACCCGAATTTCTGTGTTCGTAGACCATAAATAAGAGTCAACTTCCTCGATTCGGGATTTTAAATCGGTGACTTGGGACACCATAAATTATCCCAAGTGGCGACTCTGAATTTGAATAAATTATCCCATTTTCGATTTTGTCACTTTAATTGGAAAAACTCCCTCATACCCCTTTCGGGGGTAGAAAAGGAGGTGTGACAGCTCTGGCGACTTTGCTGGGGATCAGAACCCAGAACTTCTGGTTCAAGGTTCAAGAATTCGAGCTTAGAATAATTGTTATATTTGGCTTTTATTTATTATCTGATTTTTATTACATGCTTGGGCCTAATGTGCTAAATGCCGCTTTTTACCGCTTTGATATTATTTGAACTGTATATAAACTGCTGCGAAACCCTTCTCTTCTCATCTTAGGGGAAGTGCACACTGGCGTGACTTCTTTTCTGTTAGTGTCATACCCTAATTTAGAAAGAGGTTCGGATAAGTTACAAAGCCGGATGGCCTTTTGGTTCCCGGTACGTAGCCCCCCTCGGTTTGAGTTGTCCGCTCGGGTACACCAAGTCTAGAACAATATACCCAGGTTTTAAACCTAGAATAACTCAGCCTAATGCCGGATCCCTAGTAGGAACGCTTGTTTGCGTCATGTGCATTTGA
This sequence comes from Nicotiana attenuata, assembly GCF_001879085.1. NCBI lineage: Eukaryota > Viridiplantae > Streptophyta > Magnoliopsida > Solanales > Solanaceae > Nicotiana > Nicotiana attenuata. The sequence continues at coordinate 62,869 of NW_017672326.1, forward strand.
CTTTGGGGACTCAACACAGGGGTTGGGTCCGTCTAGGACAGGCGTACCCGAAAATAAAAAGACCAACGTGATCCATTTTTATGTGCTACCTGTGCATTTATTTGTTTCAGCTTGCATGTTGACTGGCTTCTAGATTAAGTGAGGAAAACCAAAAGAAAACCAAGTTCGAGGTATGAGAGAGAATTTCATCTGTTTCCCAAAACCTGGTATCCAAAATATCCCGAGACTCTGCCGAAAATTTTTGAAAAGAAAGAAAGAAAGGAGAAAAGTTATTTCAAAGTGTTTGTATTTTTCCGTTGCGTCAAAACTGGCTGAACTATGCGGGTTTGATTCTCACCGGATGTGGGATACGTAGGCAACCCTCGTCGGGTCCAGCCCCGCTTTTGAAAATTTTGAAAAAATATGAAGTGCCGTCATTTCTTGTTGTAAATAAGTGGGTGATGCCGTTTTTGTCTAAATAGCCAAATGTCCCAACGGGACGCCGGAAGGCTATTTTTTGCAAATGACGTTCACTTTGTCTTTAAATCAATCACCTTAATCTAAATGTGCATAATGAGCACGAGTCAAAATTTTGCCAATGAAGGTCATGACCAAGATTCCGTTGGAACTACATATGTGGTGGGAAGATTTAGGTGGGCAAGGACGAGACATGGTCAACCATTATTTGGGGGCGCTCACCGGATTGCAAAAGATCAGGCCTAGGGGAGATATAATAAAGGCACTGGTGACATTTTGGGACCCAGCTCACAACGTATTGCATTTCTCGGACTTTGAACTCACACCCACTTTGGAGGAGATAGCCGGTTATGTCGGGAGTACCGAGGGTCTAAGACATAAATAACTGGTCGCTCCAAGGGACGTCACCCCTCACAAGTTTCTGGATTTGCTAAAAATAAGCAGGGGGGTCCAGTATGCAGATTTGGCGGCTAGGTTTTCCACTCTACACTTCATATACCAGCGGTACGGACATATAGGGGGATTTGAAAACCCGGAAAGCAGAATTTGTAGTAAAGGGAACCGACCAAAATGGGAAGAGCATAGATGTTTCTCTTTCATGGTAGCATTCTTGGGTCTTCTAGTGTTTCCCAAGAAGGATTGGAATATTGATCTAGGGTAGCCGGAGTCGTCAATACTTTGATTACCAATGCCAAAAGCACCCTTGCACCTATGATAGTGTCTGAAATATTCCGAGCTCTCACAGCTTGCAAAGCCAGAGTAGATTTTCTCGAAGGTTGCAATTTGTTGCTACAAATGTAGATGATTGAGCATCTATGTCATCGCCCTCGGTACATGAACTATGGGTCGACAGTGAAAAGCTGCATAGAGGAGTTTGATACAAGGGTCGATGGGTTCAAGATGCCGAAAGGGGTCGTAGATTAGATATCTTGCCTCCGCTCCATAACTACCGATAAGATAGAATGGACGTTGGGTTGGCTTCCTGTTAATGAGATTATATACATGCCAGCCACCGGTCCTCACTTCCTCCTGATGGGTCTCAGAAGTATCCAGCCTTATGCCCCGTACCGGGTTTTGAGGCAGCTGGGAAGATGCCATATAATCCCCAAGGACAAAGACCTTAGCATTCTTGCGGTCGAGATCCGTTCTGATAGCCAATTTCATGAAGCAGTGGTTCGCCAGATCTGGAGTGAGTGCCAATACCTGACGGCAAACACCCGAGTGCGTGATTTATCCAAGCGTGAAGTCTCGTCCGGTTACCTTGCTTGGTATAAAAGAAATGTTGAGTTTGGAAGACCAACCAAAAGACCCCACCTCCAAGAATTTGTTGAAGCATCACAAGACCAATGGGATTGGCTAGCCAAAGAAAATGAGTATAGGGCCACCATAAGCAAGTTAGAAAAGAAAGTCAGAGATCTTCAATTTGAGAGTAGTTTGCAAGCCGCTGCGGATGAGGGAGAAAAGAAAAGGTTAGCCAAAGAAAATGACGCCCTCCGAGCCCAAATCTAGAAGATGAAAATAGCATCTGAGAACCCTGCCAAAAGTGAAAAAGATGAGAAACTTATAGATGACCTTAGGCGGAAAGTATGTGACTATGGATTTGATTTGGAAAAGACCGAGGGCGAACTAGCAAAGGCCTGAGCAAAGTTTGCCAGGAATGCGGAGGAACGGGCACGTTTCGTTCAACTGTTGAAGGAAAAATACGATAAACGAATCATGGGGTTGGATAAAAAGGTCAATACCCTTGAGAGCGAAATGACCAAACAAGCAAAGAACTTCAAAGCGGAAAGAGAATATTGCTATGCCTTGATGTCACAACTAGAAGAGGACCTGCAACAATTGCAAGAGCAAAATCATACGGACACACAAGTTTTGGAAGCCAGATCTCAACAAATTGGACGTTTGTTACAAGAGAAGGGCGTCGTCAGGGAGAGGGTTAGAAGGATTGCTGACTATATTGTGATGAAGTGCAATGAATGCGAGGACAAGACCAGGTCCATGTTCTTTGCTGCAGTTATGATTTTTGTTCGTCAGATAATGGATGACCTATATCGACTCCAAGAAGATACGGCACATAGGCCCGCGGCGAGACCGACTGATGTCCCGCGGGCCCCTGGAGCACTAGTTGAGGCACTTATGTATGTCTGATTTTATTTTTCGAGTCTGTACTTTCAGTTTCTTTTGGAGTCTGTTGGTCCACTTTTGAGTCTGTATTTTCAGTTTCTTTTGGAGTCTGCTAGTCCACTTTCGAGTCTGTATTGCAGTTTCTTTTAGAGTCTGTTAGTTTTTTATGTTTAAGTCTGTAGGACGGAGTCGTTGTAATAGAGGAAAATCAGAATGTTTTTATTTTATGAAAATTTGAAAACCCAAAAATATTTCTTTCTTTTATTTCACATTTATCCTTTGAACTACGTAATGATATGATTCATGCGCCGTCATGATACGTAGGCAATCCCCATAAAATGAAGAAAATCAAAAGAGAAAAGGAAGTGAGTGAAAATAAAGAGTGGCAAAACAAGAAACAAGAGAAATGCAAAATAAGAGGGGTGAAATGAGAACCAAGTGAGAGAACTGATAGCGACTAAAAAAAGGCAGGAATGAAAAGAAAAAGAAAGCCCAAATGTGAAAAGTTCCTTGAAGCCGGGATGAAGCATGCAACCATTCAAATACACAATAGAAACATTTCCCTATTTAGGTGCATTGCATTCCTAACGTGCGGTTGCCTATCTGTTAAGTTCTTAATCGCTAACAAGTTTGCTTGTTGTCATCAAGTACAGGAAGGTGGTTAGTCTGTTCAGCATTCTGGCAAGTCGGCCGTATAATACCAGATCTAAGCACAAGGCGAACATGGCTGGCAAAGAATTGGACTCGAGTGTTATTGACCCGCCAAGGGAGGTAGAGGAGTCTGAGCATGGTTTGAAAGAAGAGTTACATAAGCTGAAACACCAGATGACTGAGATGTACCAGGCATGGATAAAAGGGCATCCTCCACCATCATACCCCGCCAACCCTGCTTTCATCCCACCACTAGCTAAATCTCAAGAAACCCCCGTTATTGATCTATCCCCACAACATGCCCCAAGCTTCAACCCCTATCACCACTATCCGGGCTCTTCTTCCCAGACTGTCCAAGCTCCATTAGCCAAATCAACCGCATACCCTCCTGCACCGGCTACCCCTGTCTTCGTAGCACCTCCACCAGCTACTCTCCACTGATCTTCCAGTGAGCCGGCACTCCAAGCCCAAGATAATCGGTACTACGCCCCGGAGCCCACCTTTAAAGTCCCGGATCACTACTCCTACACTCCTCGTTTCGACCTTCCTGTCGAGACTGAGAAACCACCTAAAAACCTGAAACAGGAGGAGATGTTTAGGAAGGTGAGAAGCCTCGAACAGTCGCTCAGAAATATGTAGGGGTTGGAAGGCCAAGTGAGTGTAGCCTACAAAGATCTGTGTTTGTTTCCTGACGTCTAGTTACCTGTTGGGTTCAAAATGCCCAAATTCGACTTGTATGACGGGCACGGAGATCCCGTGTTCCACTTAAGGGGATTTTGCAGCAAAATGAGAGGAGCCGGTGGGAAAGATGAGTTGTTAATGGCATACTTTAGCCACAGTCCGAGTGGTGCGGCATTGGAGTGGTACACTCGTCAGGATCACAACAGATGGTATACCTAGGATGATTTGGCCCAAGCATTCGCTCGGCATTTCCAATACAACATAGAAATTGTTCCAGATCGTTTGTCTTTAACTAAGATAGAGAAGAAGCCTGGTGAGAGTTTCAGGGAATACGGTTTTTGTTGGAGGGAACAGGCAGCACGAGTCAACCCTCCAATGGAGGAAAGTGAAATGGTAGAGTATTTTCTTCAGGCTTTGGAGCCTACTTACTTTGGTCATCTGATCTCGGCCATAGGTAAGTCTTTCAATGAAGTAGTGAAGATGGGAGGTATGGTAGAAGAAAGGCTCAAATCGAGCAAGATCATGAGCTACTCAGCTATCAAAGCAACTACCCAAGCAATTCAGAATGGTACTGGAGGAGTAATAGGAAAGAAGAAGAAAGAAGATGTTGCAATGGTCGTCTCAGGATCGTGGCATGGTCCGAAATGTACACCACACCATTACATCCAGCCCTGACCCCCATCCTCAAACCTACACCCAAACCCCCATATAACTCTACCTCAACATTACTTCCATCGCCAGACC
>NW_017672326.1:68084-72695 GCF_001879085.1 Nicotiana attenuata
GGATGTTCTGAGGCCAATTGAGTCAAAATTACCAAACCCCCCTCCAAAGAACCTGGATTATTCCCTCAGATGTGCATATTGTTCTGATGCTCCGGGGCACGACATAGAAAAATATTGGCATTTGAAGAACGTCATCCAGGAGCTCATCGATACAATTCAAATTGTGGTCCAAACTCCGGAAGCACCCAACATCAATCAGAACCCACTGCCAGCCCATGCTGAAACGCACATGATTGAGATAGTGCACAAGGATGGGGAGCCCAAGAAGCCTTCAAAATCCGTCATGATGATCCAGTCTAGTGAGGGTAAGTCAGTCAAGGGCCCGATTGTCACAAAAGCAACCTCTTCGATAACTGAAGGATCGGCAGATAAGGTGAGCATGCCAAATGATAAGTCATCTGTGGTAGTTGAAAAGAGGTCCCAAAGTGAGGTTGAAGCAAAGCAAGAAAAGCCAAAGGTGATCGTGCCGGGAGTAGCAAGTAAGCCCGTCATAATTGTGGAGGGGGCCCGCGCCGCCCCTATCATTATCAAACTTTTGTCCCAGCTTCCGGTAGCTAACACCAAGGATGTCCCATGGAACTATGAGCAGGTGATAGTGACCTATAAGGGGAAGGAAGTGAATGAGGAAGTTAACGAAGCTCAGGGATTAACTCAGTCGGGGAGATGCTTTGCCCCGGAAGAGTTAAAGAAAGCTAAAACACTCAGAGACAATCCAGTTCTAGTGAAGAAACCGGTCACTATGGAGGCCCGTTCTCATGGTAAGGTTTTCCTTCTAGTAGTTATTATCGTGCTCTTAACTTACATCATACTAACCTTTCTTCTTTCTTTTGTTGGTTTTGCCTTAAGACCACCAAACTTAGGTCCTTTGGAAAAAGAGAGAGATGGAGGTAGAGGAGTCTGAGCATGGTTTGAAAGAAGAGTTACATAAGCTGAAACACCAGATGACTGAGATGTACCAGGCATGGATAAAAGGGCATCCTCCACCATCATACCCCGCCAACCCTGCTTTCATCCCACCACTAGGCTAAATCTCAAGAAAACCCCCGTTTATTGATCTATCCCCACAACATGCCCCAAGCTTCAACCCCTATCACCACTATCCGGGCTCTTCTTCCAGACTGTCCAAGCTCCATTAGCCAAATCAACCGCATACCCTCCTGCACCGGCTACCCCTGTCTTCGTAGCACCTCCACCAGCTACTCTCCACTGATCTTCCAGTGAGCCGGCACTCCAAGCCCAAGATAATCGGTACTACGCCCCGGAGCCCACCTTTAAAGTCCGGATCACTACTCCTACACTCCTCGTTTCGACCTTCCTGTCGAGACTGAGAAACCACCTAAAAACCTGAAACAGGAGGAGATGTTTAGGAAGGTGAGAAGCCTCGAACAGTCGCTCAGAAATATGTAGGGGTTGGAAGGCCAAGTGAGTGTAGCCTACAAAGATCTGTGTTTGTTTCCTGACGTCTAGTTACCTGTTGGGTTCAAAAATGCCCAAATTCGACTTGTATGACGGGCACGGAGAATCCCGTGTTCCACTTAAGGGGATTTTGCAGGCAAAAATGAGAGGAGCCGGTGGAAAGATGAGTTGTTAATGGCATACTTTAGCCACAGTCCGAGTGGTGCGGCATTGGAGTGGTATACACTCGTCAGGATCACAACAGATGGTATACCTAGGATGATTTGGCCCAAGCATTCGCTCGGCATTTCCAATACAAACATAGAAATTGTTCCAGATCGTTTGTCTTTAACTAAGATAGAGAAGAAGCCTGGTGAGAGTTTCAGGGAATACGGTTTTTGTTGGAGGGAACAGGCAGCACGAGTCAACCCTCCAATGGAGGAAAGTGAAATGGTAGAGTATTTTCTTCAGGCTTTGGAGCCTACTTACTTTGGTCATCTGATCTCGGCCATAGGTAAGTCTTTCAATGAAGTAGTGAAGATGGGAGGTATGGTAGAAGAAAGGCTCAAATCGAGCAAGATCATGAGCTACTCAGCTATCAAAGCAACTACCCAAGCAATTCAGAATGGTACTGGAGGAGTAATAGGAAAGAAGAAGAAAGAAGATGTTCAATGGTCGTCTCAGGATCGTGGCATGGTCCGAAATGTACACCACACCATTACATCCAGCCTCGACCCCATCCTCAAACCTACACCCAAACCCCATATAATCTACCTCAACATTACTTTCCATCGCCAGACCCTCAGTATTCTGTCAAGCCACCTCAATACCATGTCCACCACGCCCAGTCATACGCTCAACCTCCTTCTTACCCACAATGGATGCCCCCAGCTCTACAGAATACCTACCGGGCCCCACAAATGCCTACCCACCTCCACAAACATACCGAAACCCTACTGGTACAAACTTTCAATCCAGGACAGAGTATAAGAAATGAAAGGACGCAGCGGAAAGAAAACTTTTACCCCGCTTGGGGAGTCTTATACCAGCTTATTTTAGAGGTTGAGGCAGTTGGATGTTCTGAGGCCAATTGAGTCAAAATTACCAAACCCCTCCAAAGAACCTGGATTATTCCCTCAGATGTGCATATTGTTCTGATGCTCCGGGGCACGACATAGAAAATATTGGCATTTGAAGAACGTCATCCAGGAGCTCATCGATACAATTCAAATTGTGGTCCAAACTCCGGAAGCACCCAACATCAATCAGAACCCACTGCCAGCCCATGCTGAAACGCACATGATTGAGATAGTGCACAAGGATGGGAGCCCAAGAAGCCTTCAAAATCCGTCATGATGATCCAGTCTAGTGAGGGTAAGTCAGTCAAGGGCCCGATTGTCACAAAAGCAACCTCTTCGATAACTGAAGGATCGGCAGATAAGGTGAGCATGCCAAATGATAAGTCATCTGTGGTAGTTGAAAAGAGGTCCCAAAGTGAGGTTGAAGCAAAGCAAGAAAAGCCAAAGGTGATCGTGCCGGGAGTAGCAAGTAAGCCCGTCATAATTGTGGAGGGGGCCCGCGCCGCCCCTATCATTATCAAACTTTTGTCCCAGCTTCCGGTAGCTAACACCAAGGATGTCCCATGGAACTATGAGCAGGTGATAGTGACCTATAAGGGAAGGAAGTGAATGAGGAAGTTAACGAAGCTCAGGGATTAACTCAGTCGGGAGATGCTTTGCCCCGGAAGAGTTAAAGAAAGCTAAAACACTCAGAGACAATCCAGTTCTAGTGAAGAAACCGGTCACTAAAAAAGAGGGCGGAGGAGTTTTTGAGAAAAATGAAGGTGCAAGATTTACTCCATCGTGGAACAGTTAAGAAAGACTCCTGCTCAGATTTCCCTGCTATCACTGTTGATCAATTCAGATGAGCACCGTCGGGCCCTGATGAAGATTCTGAACGAAGCTCATGTCCCCGACAAAATCACAGTGAACCATTGGAGAAAATTGCCAACAAGATATTTGAGGCGAACTGGATCACCTTCTCGGATGATGAGTTGCCTTTTGGAAGGTACCGAACACAACAAAGCTCTCTATCTTACAGTGAAATGTGAAGATTCTGTGGTTACAAGGGTGTTGGTGGATAATGGTTCCAGTGCGAACATTTGCCCTCTCTCCACTCTGCACAAGCTGAAAATTGATACTGAAAGGATCCACAAGAATAATATATGTGCCCGAGGTTTTGACGGAGGGGAAAAGATTCTGTTGGCGATATTGTGCTCGAACTAACAATAGGACCAGTTGAATTTACCATGGAGTTCCAGGTACTGGATGTGGACGTCTCTTACAATTTGCTGTTGGGTAGGCCATGGATACATGTTGCAAAGCAGTCTCGTCTTCTCTGCACCAGATGGTGAAGTTCGAGTGGACAGACAGGAAATCGCCGTGCATGTGATGATAAACTTATGTGCTTACAATGATACATCCGTCCCGTTTACTAAGGCTAAAGATGATAAGGGACCTTGGGTGTACCAAGTCTCCGAAACAGTGTCAGTTGAGAAGGTTTCGGAAGGGGAATATATTCCAAGTCTGAAGCTAGCTTCTGCGACCGTCATGGTAGCGAATGAAATGTTGAAGAATGGTTTTGTGCCGGGAAAGGGTCTGTGCGCAACTTTGCAAGGTATCGTGCAGCCAGTGTCTCTACGTGAAAATTTGGGTACATTTGGTCTGGGTTTCAAGCCCACATGGGATGATGTGAAGAAGTCTAAGAAGTTGAAAAAGAAGGCATGGTCGCTCCTAAGCCTATCCCACGCCTCTCTCGGGTCTTTCATCAAGTCAGGGGTCGTGAAGCGTCCGGTGTCAACAGTTCCAAAGCCTGTGGTTGAACCTTGATGAAGAGTTTGTCAAAAGGTTCCAGAGTCTATTTGATGAGGTGAACGTGGTAGAAAGTGGGGAAGGCTCCAGCAGAGCTGATGTGCAATTCATTGGGCCGAGAGTAAAGCTTAACAATTGGGATGCTACTCCTCTCCCTACTCGGAAGGAGTTTTGGTAGTTTGCTTTGTTTTCCTTTCTGTTATCTGGATTATTCCAGAGTTGTAATCCAGATTTTTATTTTCCGTCTGTTTTGATGTACAAACCCTTCTTATCCTTTATTTTCAATGAAATGCAATTTCCCTTTTCCATTACTCCTGATAGTGTCATTTTTGTCTTTCTTTGTACA
>NW_017672326.1:72720-106610 GCF_001879085.1 Nicotiana attenuata
TTCTTTTTATGCTGGTTTCAATGACATGACATGCATGAGGAATCTTCGGCCAAGTCTTAAAAGCCAATCTAATTCTGAAATAATAATCCAAGAAATAGAGTGTGATGATGAAACAGAATATGATGAAGAAGCGGCATTTGAGGAAATTAGTAAAGAACTAAAAAAGAGAAACCCAAGCCTAATTTGAATGAAACTAAAGTAATCAATTTAGGGGATCCAGATAATATCAGAGAAACCAAGATAAGTGTACACTTGGAACCACAAATCAAGGAAGAAATAATCAAAGCACTATTTGAATATAAAGATATTTTTGCTTGGTCATATGATGACATGCCGTGTTTGAGTCGCGGTATCCCACTTGGTTAGCTAATGTTGTGCCGGTGCCAAAGAAAGATGGTAAGACCAGAGTGTGTGTTGATTACCATGATCTCAACAAAGCACTCCGAAGGATAACTTCCCATTGCCAAATATCCACATTTTGATTGATAACTGTGCCAAGCATGAGATTGGGTCTTATGTGGATTGCTATGCGGGATATCATCAAATCTTAATGGATGAGGAAGATGCAGAAAAGACGGCATTCATCACGCCGTGGGGAACATATTGCTACCGGGTCATGCCATTTGGTTTGAAAAATGCTGGGGTAACTTACATGAGGGCAATGACCACCATATTCCATGACATGATACACAAGGAGATTGAGGTCTATGTAGATGATGTGATTATAAAGTCCAGGAAGCAGTCCGACCACGTCGGAGACTTGAGAAAGTTTTTCCAGAGGCTCCGCAGTTACAATCTTAAGCTCAACCCTACAAAGTGTGCATTTGGTGTTCCGTCTGGGAAACTTTTGGGGTTCATAGTCAGTCGGTGAGGCATTGAGTTGGATCCGTCAAAGATCAAATCTATCCAAGAATTGCCACACCCAAGGAATAAGACTGAGGTGATGAGTTTACTCGGGTGTTTAAACTACATCAGCAGGTTTATTTCTCAACTCACGACAACTTGTGAGCCCATCTTTAAGTTGCTGAAGAAGTATGATGCGGTCAAATGGACTGATGAGTGCCAGGAGGCATTCGATAAGATCAAGAGGTACTTGTCAAACCCACCTGTGTTGGTCCCTCCGGGACCCGAGAGACCTTTAATTCTCTATTTGACAGTCTTGGATAATTCATTCGGTTGTGTGTTGGGACAACATGACATCACTGGCAGGAAGGAGCAAGCCATCTACTATCTCAGCAAGAAGTTCACCTCCTATGAGGTTAAGTATACTCCCCTTGAAAGGACATGCTGCGCCCTAGCTTGGGTGGCACAAAAGTTGAAACATTATCTATCATCCTACACTACTTACCTCATTTTCTTGCCTGGATCCTTTAAAGTATATCTTTCAGAAGCCTATGCAAACAGGAAGACTTGCAAAATGGTAGATTTTGCTCACAGAGTTTGACATCATCTATGTGACTCGAACAGCGATGAAAGCCCAAGCATTGGCTGATCATTTGGCCGAGAACTCGGTGGATGAAGAATATGAGCCATTGAGGACTTATTTTCTTGATGAAGAGGTGATGCATATTGACGAGGTGGAGCAGGATGAAAAGCCAGGTTGGAAACTTTTCTTTGATGGAGCCGCTAACATGAAAGGTGTCGGAATAGGGGCTGTGCTCATTTCTGAAATAGGGCATCACTACCCTGTTACGGCCCAGCTTCATTTCTATTGTACTAACAACATGGCGGAGTGCGAGGCATGCATTCTAGGTTTAAGGTTAGCTGTAGATATGGGAGTCCAGGAAGTCTTGGTCTTGGGAGATTCGGATCTGTTGGTGCACCAGATTCAGGGAGAATGGGAGACTCGAGATTTAAAGCTCATACCGTATCGACAATGTTTGCATGATCTTTGTCAACGGTTCAGATCAGTAGAGTTCAAGTATATTCCTGGGATCCATAATGAGGTTGCCGATGCCTTGGCTACCTTGGCATCAATGTTACACCATCCGGATAAGGCTTATGTTGACCCACTGCATATTCAAATTCGTAATCAGCATGCCTACTGTAATGTGGTTGAGGAGGAACTTGATGGTGAACCATGGTTCCATGATATCCGGGAATACATCAAGATGGGGGTGTATCCGGTACAGGCCACAGGTGATCAAAAGAGAACAATTCGATGTTTGGCTAGTGGATTTTTCTTGAGCGGGGGAATTTTGTACAAAAGAACTCTAGATCTTGGACTGCTGAGGTGCATAGATGCTAAACAAGCCACGACTATCATGACCGAAGTGCATTCCGGAGTTTGCGGACCGCATATGAGTGGGTATGTTATGGCAAAGAAAATGCTTCGAGCAGGGTATTATTGGCTCACCATGGAACGAGATTGCATCAGCTTTGTGCGCAAGTGTTATCAATGCCAGGTACACGGTGATTTGATTCACTCTCCGCCGTCTGAGTTGCATACAATGTCCGCACTTTGGCCTTTTGTTGCTTGGGGCATGGATGTCATTGGACCGATTGAGCCAGCAGCATCAAATTGGCACAGGTTCATTCTGGCGGCCATTGACTATTTCACTAAGTGGGTTGAAGCTATGACTTTCAAATCAGTGACCAAGAAGGCAGTGGTCGATTTTGTTCATTCAAACATTATTTGCCGGTTTGGAATCCCCAAGGTGATCATCACGGACAATGGCGCCAATCTTAACAGCCATTTGATGAAAGAAGTATGCCAGCAATTCAAGATTATACATCGGAATTCCACTCCGTATCGCCCCAAGGCAAATGGAGCTGTTGAGGCGGCCAACAAGAACATAAAAAAGATACTTCGAAAGATGGTGCAAGGTTCTAGGCAATGGCATGAAAAGTTGCCTATTGCTTTGTTGGGTTACCGCACTACTGTCCGCACCTCAGTAGGTGCAACTCCTTACTTGTTGGTATATGGTACTGAAGCAGTTATACCCGCGAAAGTTGAAATTCCATCCCTTTGAATTGTTGCTGAAGTAGAAATTGATGATGATGAGTGGGTCCAAACCCGATTGGAGCAATTAAGTCTGATTGATGAAAAAAGACTGGCAGCAGTATGTCATGGCCAATTGTATCAGAAGAGGATGGCGAGAGCATACAACAAGAAGGTGCGCCCCCGGAAATTTGAAGTGGATCAGCAAGTATTGAAACGCATCCTTCCACATCAGGCTGAAGCTAAAGGCAAGTTTGCCCCAAATTGGCAGGGGCCGTTCATTGTAACAAGAGTGTTGTCCAATGGTGCTTTGTATTTAACAGATATAGAAGGCAAATGTGTAGATATGGCTATCAATTCTGACGGAATCAAAAGATATTATGCATGATTTCTTTGGTTTGTCTAATTGTGTCGTTTGTACTTGGCATGTCTTGAATATTGGAATGATGAAGGCATTTTATTCTGCTATCTAAACACTCTATCCTTTGTTACCCCTTTTGAGCCTTATTTATTTTCTTTCATATCCCTCTTTTGGAATCAGAAGCAGAGTCTAGAAATACAGATACAGAGGATAATAAAGAAAGAAAAAAGAGAAATAGAAAAATGAAAAAAAAGGTAAAGCAAAAGAAAGCAAAGAAAAAAGAAAAGAAAGGCAAAAAGAGAAAAGAAAAGAAAAAAGAAAAAAAAGAGAAAAAAGGGTAACAAAAACAAAGCAATTCCTATGTCTTGAACTACGTTCGACCTGATTCCTTTTAAGGATACGTAGGCAGCCTCACGGTTCGGCCCCATCAAAATAAAAATTTAAAATTCCCCAGGCAAAGAAACTGGGGCAGAAGTTGTGGTTTTTGTAAGAGATGTGATTCCAAAAGTTGTAATTCTAAGCCCTTTTAAGTTGTTTTTGAGCCTTTATGATATCCTTTCTTTCTAACCATATCCAAAAGCCTACATTACGGTCCAAAGAAAGACCTTCCGATCAATCTTTGAGGAATGCCAAGTTAAGCGAGATAGAGGTATGATTCACATCAGGGAAACACTCCGTTTTACACAAGGAAAAATGAATAAATGAGAGAGTCTTATTGGTAAAAACCCTTACGGGCACCGTAAGGCGATGGAAAGCTAAGAGAAAATTAAATGAGAGAGTCTTATTGGTGAAAACCCTCGTGGGCACCGTAAGATGACAGTGAGTTGAGAGATGAACCAATGAGAGAGGTTTGTTGGTGAAAACCCGTCAGGGCACTGCAAGCCGAATAAGGCTCGTGACTTCGCAGAGAGATTGGATTACGAAAAATCCCGGTTTCAAAGTATGAAGACGGGGCACAAAATGAAATATGATTAGGTGAACGGTCTGGGCTGATTAATCTGAAATGCATGTCATGATCATTGGTACCAGCTGCTTCGCTCAGATAAGTCTTTTTTCCCTTTCTTCCTCAAACGGTCATCCTGTTTCGAATTTTCTTCTTTATTCCTAACTCTCGAAATCATTTCATTTCATTTTATTTTGGGTCTACTTCTCTAAGACTTTTCCAATGTTAGCCCTGTTAAGCAAGCAAGAAAGGATTTCAAAGCTTATTACTAATTTTCAAATTGCACAAAGCAAAGTGCAGCCAAAGCATACCAGAAATAGCATGATGCAAAATGGAAAATAAGGTGTTAGTGGAAGTTCAAGTGGTCGGTTGGTTTCGTGAACTTTGGGGAAATACAGAGGTTCAAATTGAAAGACAAAAATGTAAAACAGTAGGATGAGTGTAGGGCACTCGGGTCATTTAGGGTCCTGTTGGTTGAGGTTCAATCAGAAGGTCAAACAATTCTTTGCCAATCCAAGGCAGCTAATCGGAACAAAGCATGGCAGTGGAAAGTCCACCTTCAGCAAGAATGCCGCAAACTAACCACCACATTTTCAAACTGATAAAATTTTCTTTGATTGAAACAGGGGCAGGAAATTTTGTTTGTTCCGGAGGAACCCTCCAAGAGGAAAGTATGTGCCAGACAGGTTCGACCGTAAGGTTTTTAGGACCCTCCTGGATAATGGGATTTAATTTGAAGTTTTCAGGACCCTCCTGGATAATGGGGTTTAATTTAAAGTTTTCAGGACCTTCCTGGATAATGTGATTTAATTTTAGTTTTCAGGACCCTCCTGGATAATGGGGTTTAATTTAAAGTTTTCAGGACCCTCCTGGATAATGGGATTTTGTTTTAAATGTTCAGGACCCTCCTGGATAATGGGATTTAATTTTAGTTTTCAGGGCCCTCCTGGATAATGGGATTTAAGTTCAAGCTTTCAGGACCCTCCTGGATAATGGAATTTTGTTTTAAATGTTCAGGACCCTCCTGGATAATGGGATTTAATTTTAGTTTTCAGGGCCCTCCTGGATAATGGGATTTAAGTTCAAGTTTTCAGGACCCTCCTGGATAATTGGATTTAATTTCAAGTTGTCAGGACCCTCCTAGATAATGTGATTTAATTTTAAGTTGTCAGGACCCTCCTGGATAATTGGATTTAGCTTTTAAATTCTTGTAGCTCTTTGGATAACATGATTCGGTTAACACTCACAGATGTTCCCAGTATCAAACTGGGGCAGAAAAGTTTCTTTTGTTTTGTCTGTTTTGTTGTAATGGCAGGCGTCCACCTGGATAACAAAGGGAATACATTTCAAGTTTTGGCATCAGGCGCCCACCTGGATAACAAGGGAATATATTTAAAGTTTTTGCATCAGGAGCCCATCTGGATAACAAGGGAATACATTTCAAGTTTTTGCATCAGGCGCCCACCTGGATAACAAGGGAATACGTTTCAAGTTTTGGCATCAGGCGCCCACCTGGATAACAAAGGAATGCATTTAAAGTTTTTGCATCAGGCGCCCACCTGGATAACAAGGGAATACATTTCAAGTTTCGGCATCAGGCGCCCACCTGGATAACAAGGGAATACATTTCAAGTTTCGGCATCAGGCGCCCACCTGGATAACAAGGGAATACATTTCAAGTTTTTGCATCAAGCGCCCACCTGGATAACAAGGGAATACATTCCAAGTGTTTGCATAGGGAATACATTTCAAGTTTTTGCATCAGGCGCCCACCTGGATAATAAGGGAATACATTTCAAGTTTTGGCATAAGGAGCCCACCTGGATAACAAGGGAATACATTTAAAGTTTCGGCATCAGGCGCCCACCTGGATAACAAGGGAATACATTTCAAGTTTTGCATCAGGCGCCGACCTGGATAACAAGGGAATACATTTCAAGTTTTTGCATCAGGCGCCCACCTGGATAACAAGGGAATACATTTCAAGTTTAAGCATCAGGCGCCCATCTGGAAAACAAGGGAATTTATTTCGAAGTTCAGCATCAGGCGCCCACCTGGAAAACAAGGGAATTCATTTCAGAAGTAAGCTCAAGACAACAGCAGGAACCCGCCCGAAGGATAAGGCCGATTCAAGTTAGAAATAGCAAAGGCTCGCCTCAAGAGTGCAAGTCAACAGTTCAAGATGCACGGCAGAGCTACAGAAGTTTCAAGATCAAGTTTGAAGATATATAGATAGGATTCTTGTAACTCATAGATCATAGTTTAGCCTAGCTTCTTTTCATTTTGTCTTTGTGTAATGAGGAGTTCAGCAAGCAGTAGCAACAACAGCAACAGTGAAATCACAGCTTCCAGGTAGTCCCAGCTACCAATACTCCCAAAACTACACTGACTTGATTCCTTTGTAGCCAAGGATATGTAGGAAACCTCGGAAGCAAGGTTCGGTCAGATCTTTCAAAAATTCTTCCCATGGAGTATCCAAACGGGCAAAAAATCGCTCGTATCCGCTCACTTTATCTTTGCCCGAAAACTCTTCGTGTTTCCGAGCAAAGAGGGGCAGCTGTGAGCACATGATTTTTGCCCTATGTG
This sequence comes from Nicotiana attenuata, assembly GCF_001879085.1. Classification (NCBI taxonomy): domain Eukaryota; kingdom Viridiplantae; phylum Streptophyta; class Magnoliopsida; order Solanales; family Solanaceae; genus Nicotiana; species Nicotiana attenuata. Next base: position 79,552 of record NW_017672326.1, read on the forward strand.
AAATACTCCTACAAATTAAAAAATAGATTATTCCCAAATTGTTTGCAATTTTATAGGATTTTTGTAGAATTCTGTTAATTGTTTGCATTTTTTTTGTGCACGTCTAATTCTGTTAAAATCATGAAAAATATCAAAAATATCATGCATTGCATTTAGATTTTGCGTTCTTATTTTAGCATTAATTAGTTAATTAATTGCTTTATTAAAATGAAAATCACAAAAAAATCTTTCATTTTACATCTTTAGTCTTCAATGCTAATTTAGTAATTTTCTTTTCTTTAATTTAGGATCAACTAATTTTGTAAATATCATAATTAGATAATTAGTTTAATTTTGCAAACTAGATTGTTTTAAGATTTAATTTAGGATTTTAATTAATTAATAAAAAAAAACAAAAGAAGAAAGGTTTGTTTTAGACTCAATTTGAGCCAAATATGTTAAGCCCAATCAATTTCGACTCAGATCCGATCCAGGCCCTACCCAAATCCGGTCCAACCCCTTGTATAAGTCAAACGTCGCCATTTAATTCAATCAAATCCCATCCGTTGATCTCGTATGATCCAACGGATGGGAACTGGCCTTGGTTTCATATAAGACTGTCCGAAGCAGTCCCCCCCCCCATTCGAAACCCTCTCCACTCGGTTTCTAACCAAACCCTAAGAGAAACCAGCCACCCTAAAATCCCCCCACCGTCTTCGCCTTATTCCGCCGGCGGAAATCGCCTCACGGCGCCGGAACTTCTCCAAACCACCCCAAAATTTAACCCTGCTACCATCGTCCCCTCCCCTTTCCAAATCCCTAAACCTTTTCAACCAAATCTCACCCGAATCCCACCAATTTCAGATCTGGTGGCATGCAAAACCTAATTTTGAGCTTCCAAAGACGATTTAGGCTTGAAACTGGTGTTAATCGTTTATTCTCAACGAGAACATTCGATTAATACCTATTTCGACTTAAATCGGAGAAGGACGGAGTTCTCGCCTGGGCCAACTACCGTTCGTTCAGTATAGGTATATCTAGTCTTCTGTTCCTTTTTCTATTTCCTCGTTCTTCTCTTCTTCTTTATCTTCTTCTCTCTTTCTTCACTCTGTTTGCTTCTATTTTCCCTTTCTTTGACCAAAAACGAAGAGGTTTAGGGTTCCTTATTCTGTGTGTTTGGCCTCAGATTCATCGTTTTGTTAATTGCTATTAGGTTTCTTAATTTGGCTTAGCTTATGTCTAATTAGTTTAACTGTTAAATCAGTCTAGTCTATCATTGTAGTCTAGTTTCCATTAGTTGTTATGATTCCCTAGTCTAATAGGTTGATCTGTTTAATTGATTTAATTCTTAAAAATGGTTCATTATTTGTTAGTTTTGGACTCGTGTTAGTATCAGGTTTGAATTTTTTTTTGTTTCATTCCTGATTCAGTTCATGTCAAATGAATTTAGGGTTAGTTTAAAGGTTAATTGCATAAGGATTTGTTCCTTTGATCTTTATTTTTGTTTTGATTCTGGTTTTGTGTTGTTGGTCCTGATTTGGGATAACAGGACTTACAGGGGGTTAATTGAACAAATAAAAACTTAAGGGGGTCATGGGAGGGGTTATTCAAACAGAAGTTTGGGTAGAAGCTTCTAGAATTTGGGGCAGTTGGCTCTATTTTTTCAGCACAAAAATGCTCAAACCAATTAGAGGCTGCCAGCTGTCCCAATTCTGTTAAAAAGATGCTTTTAGGGGCTGTGTGAGGGAATAATTCCCTAATTCTGTTTTACAGCACATGGCATTTTGAGGGCTTATATATAGAACTTTTCCCTCACTCCTTAGACAGATGTCAGACCCTAGAAAGCACCCAAAAAGTTCTGCACTATTTGATAAAAAAGGCTAAATTAGTTTTCTTCTGATTTTCTAGAGTAAAAGAAAAATACTCTGAAATTTTCTCTGGATTTTCTGAATTTCTGATTCGAATATGGACTAAGCTGGAGCTCTGTGTTGCTGATTAGTTGCTATTGTCTTTCTGGCTGAAATTCTTACTCTATTTTTGCTTTGTTCTTGATTTCCAGGTACTCCTATAAACTTTTTGAATGGCAAATGAAGCTGTAAAGAATATATTTTTGATTGTGCTGTAATGAGAAATTTGGATGTTCAAGATGTTAAAACTGTAGTTTCATATGTATGTTATTTACAGTTCGTTTAGTTTAGCATCTTGGTTTTGTACAAATATTCTGAATCTAGATGTTTAGCCTCAACTTAGTATTCATATGAATGATCAGGTTAGCTTAGTCAATTCCAAATATTGTTTTGGACAATTTTAAAATATTAGGCAGCCATAATAGTTTATGTGGTCGTTATTAGGATATGTTGGATTTTGAGAGTATTTTTGTAATTATCTGATAGTTCACAACTAAGTGTTAGCAATGTTAGTAGTCCTTAATCACAATTCCAGTTTTTTTTGGTTCTTAAAGTCGAAGTTAGCTGAAGTTTTCTCTCCTAAACAGCATGTCTTGATTCAGGGTTGTTATGTGCAATTACTCTGGCTAATATCAATGTTTTGCATGTCATGTGGATAATACAGTTGATTCAACATATTGATCTTCAGATTTTAGTATCATGTTTTGTTATTTGTGTGTTTAAAGCAACTTGAATATCAAGAAAGGCCTTGGTATGTTTAAGGTTTTCAGTTTGAATGAGGGCTTGATTTTGGCCGCATAAGTTGGCCTGTTCGTCACGAGGCCTAGAGCGACCAGATCTGGTTTTCTCTTGCTTTGGGCTCAATTTCGAGCTCAATAGTCTTCATCCTTAGTTTTTTTTTTATATAAAGTTTTACGTTGATTTTTAATGTGAAGTTTTGTGAGACTGTTGGGCCGAGTATCAGCCCAAAACAAGATAGCTCTGATCACATTAGACCTGATGAGGTCTTTGAGGATCTGTTCCTTTTGGGCTCAGCTTCGAGCCCAGGCAGCTGCAACACCCTATTTGTTGATCAAATATTAAATTGGGCCTATCGTTGGTCCAGTTTACCCCAGATAATTAAATGTCTAGTATATTGTCCAATGCATACCTACAACTAGTAGTTTTAGAATTGAACTTTAATTAGATTAAGCTTGAACATCCATAATTCACTTTAGTTGAGTACAATTTTTTTGTAAATGAGTTAAGGTGTGCCATCCAATCACATAGTCTATGGCCCTCACATCAATATCTTTATTAATGTAGAGAAATGCTTTGAACTCTCGTAGTTTTGCTTTAGGCGCGTTAATTAAATAAAGTATCATAGCTACGGGTACGGTTCCCGTGACGTGGTTGTGATACACAATTCTAAATTCGGGGGTACATTTATGTGACCCGGCCACAATTTAATCTTGTTAATAAAATAAACATGTTTTAGATCGTGGGTACGGTTCCCGTGACATGTTCGCAATGTGTAATAAAATAATTAGTTGTATGACAATCGTGGATTATTAAAAGCGGTTTAAAAGGGATAAAAATGCACATAGGTTCAAAAAATTATTTTAAAATTAGAATAAAAAGGCCAATAATAATAGTTGAGCGACCGTGCTAAAACCACGGAACCCGGGAATGCCTAACACCTTCTCCCGGGTTAACAGAATTCCTTACCCGGATTTCTGTGTTCGTAGATCATAAATAAGAGTCAACTTCCTCGATTCAGGATTTTAAACCGGTGACTTGGGACACCATAAATTATCCCAAGTGGCGACTCTGAATTTGAATAAATGATCCCGTTTTCGATTTTGTCACTTTAATTGAAAAAACTCCCTTATACCCCTTTCGGGGGTAGAAAAAGAAGGTGTGACAATTGGCAAATTGAGACTAGTTGAGGGTAATTACGTATTCTCCCACTAATTCTTGATAAAGTATCTTTGAAAAAATTTATTGGAGTATTATTTTAGTGGAGATCTATCTTTGTGTTACTTGTTGATTTTGAAAAGAACATGTTGTAACTTCTATAGATCAAAATCTATTTTTCTAACATATAGATTGATTTTTAGAATAGTTTCCGAACCACTCCTTTTTACATCAAATAAATGGGCATAGACAATGTCAATGTCAAAAAAGGTGGCAAGATGAAACGCATATATATGCAGAGGATAACCCTAACTCTTCCTTAACGTAACGCTAGCTTTTGATGATCATTATATTGTCGTGATTCAACACTATAACAGGTTGACCGCTTCTTCTTCATTCTCAAACTTAAGTTACTACCCCTAAGAGTTGTACAATAATTACAAAATCTCGCTTCTCCCCTGTTTAAAAGGAAATGCATTAACTTTAAGAAAATGGAAAGAATCTCAAGTACGACATACTACCGTTACTTAAGGAACCTTTGATCATTCCATATATATATATATATATATATATGAATGCAGCAAATTCATGACACCCTTGCAATAACCCTATTAAACTATCATGTAATAGCATATTGTTTACCATTTATTTGTTCTAGGTTATCACACTATAAATATCACAGAATAAAACATAAAATCTTACAAAGACAGCACCAAGAAGTGATTATTAAAACTAAAAGTAGAGGAACGTGGGCATTGCGTCGGATTCACGTAGTAGTAGTAGTATTCGCTAGGAGAAAAGACTTGTGATTCTATTAGTTTGATAGAGGGATTTTATTCTTCTTTTCTCTGCTTAAACACTTTGGTGGGATTTTAATGAAAGCTGATGTATGACACTATGATTCTCTTGCTTCTTCTCCCTTCAGCTGCTGCTTCTGATATATGCCACTGCTAGATTGTATGTGAACTAAGCACACCCCCACCATATCACATGAGCATCATATTCATATTCCTTTATAAATCTTTTCTTTCTTTATTTTCATTAAATAAATTAATCTTTACTATCATACCCATCTTAGAATTCCTACTTTTTAAGAAAATAGTACAAACTTCAGAAATTTATGGGGCTAGTTTCTTGACAAAAATTGGATATTTTTTTGTCTTTACGTTAAGTGTACATGAATGTGAAGAGGATTTGAGGGTAGTGAAGTGATGAACTCTGACGTTGTTTTGTACCAACATACACTTGTTTCGTATAAAGTACTTGTATGAATAAAGAGGGAAAGATTCTGGAGGAATTAATTCTGATACTGTGTTTTTTTTCAGGGGTATAAATTTGTAGGCAGACTTGTGAAAAGAGTAATTTGTATTGCTTTACTCTCCTTGCTTAAAGGCATACCAGAAGCTAGCTAGGGGGGCTGCAGCGGACTTACTGCCGTACCTAAGGTATGCTAAGATTTCTATCTGTTTTAACGAACATATAGCGTCTAAACAGCCTCTCTAACTTCGTAAGGTAAGGTAGGGGTATAAGTGTTCGTACCACTTTTTAATATGTTGGTTCCTCTGTTTTTGGTCTTGAAGAGTTTTATACAAGCATAGTGCTTTCCACTATAGTCAAATGGAGAAATTTGCAATAAGCTATTGAATGTGATACAATAAATTGTTAGGATTTTTGTCCCGAAGTTCTAATTTACTATGACTCTCTTTCTTGAAGGAAGGAAAAAAGACTTCTAAAAGGACAAGTTTTGTACTTCTATAAATTGACGTTTTCCTCTCCCAACAAGAAAAATAACAATAGCATCCACAATGTAGTCATTAAAGAGTCTAGTTTGTGGGAGATTTTTCTCTCAATAGTTTTTATATTTTTATACTAGTTTTTATATGTAGGTTAACTATCTAAACCCTATTATAATGTCCTATTCTAGTATATTTTCTATCTTGTCTGATTTATTGTCCACCAAGTTTACATTGTTAGCTTCCGCATGCACTATATTATTTCGATCCCAACATAAATGGAGTCTAATCCCAATTATTTAGCCCCGGAGCACATGCCCCAAAATAAAGTAGGCAAAGGTCAAAACAACCCTCCCCCTCCAAACAGATATTGTAAAAAGTAAAATATTGACACAAGATAAAGGGTTTCGTTGCAAGCAGCCAAATTTTAGTAACAAAGACAATGGATAGGGTAAAGGTGGATTTGTGAGATTGTGATTGCTGAATTTTAAGAGCCCGTTTGGACATAAAATTTGATGGAAGATTTTTCCAAAAAAATTTTACTTTTTTTCGAAATCAGCGTTTGTTCATATAATTTTTAATTTTCACTTGAAGATGCATTTTGGAAATTTTCGAAATTTTGAAAAACTGCAAAAAGTTGTTTTACAAAATTTTCACTCACAAAACTTCAAAAACAACCCAAGTTGAATTTTATATCCAAACACAACTCTAAATTTCAAATATCATCTTCACTTGAAAAACTTTTTCGCCATTTTTTCGAATTTTACAATTCTTACGTCCAAACGCCTACTAAGTGAAGTAGGACAAAGTTCCTCTACTTTTTCTTACACGTGAAGTCAGAGGCCGACCTATGCTATACCAAGAGGGGTCACCTACACTCGTAAAGTTCGGCAAAAAACTCCATGTATATATGTATATGCCTTTAGAAAATAGTGACATATTAGTAGTGGGCACCTTATATACAAAGCAGATTTTGGTGAAATCCAAAAGTGTACACCCGTTCTTCAAATCTTGGGTCCGTCTCTGCGTAAAGTGTACGGGTACCTCGTAGGATGTTATAACTTTTAAACCCAATTTTGAGTAAACAGACCAGACTACTCCTAAAGGTGTCACAAGAATTAATGAGAGATAATCTGGTGTAAGATGACACCCCCTCCACCCATTCCTTTCTATCTTCTAAACTCTTTAATCTGCCTATTTATATACTTTACATGGTCTCGTCTGAAGTAAAAATAACGTCTTATTGGCCCCTTTCGTCAATACTCCAAATTTGAAATGGCTTCTCAGTTTCTCTGAGGTCAGAATTCCAACAAGGATGCTCTCAATTTTTGGAGTAGACTTAAATGGTGGAGGCAAAATCTAGGTTAGGCATATTCGGACAATTATTTCTAATGTAGTTGTGCGTTGGCTCGATAAAGCTCGTGGGCCAATAGTGCTAAAAAGAATTGACCATGTAATAATACTCCAACATATTAATAAATTGTTTTATCACGTAGACAATGACCCTTTATAGCAGCCTCGAAACCGCAAAATGGAAGAAGAGTCATTAGTCAATGTTAATTTTGCAGATGGATAGACTAAAAAATAGAAAAAAATAATTCTTAACTAATATTTGACTGTTGAAACTTGGGTTTGATATATATGCTGACAAAATAAGCCCATCCAAACGAGCTCTATGTCAATAAAGTGGGTGAAAATCATGAAGACAGGTTTAAATCAAAGTAAGACAAGTACAAAAAGTGATGTTTTTTATTTGTCTAAACTTTGGCAGCTTAGTATGCTATCTAAAGGTAGCAAGTAAAATAGTTGAAAGTTACGTACAAAATTGACTGGACCACTGCTATTTTAAAAAATGCTGATACATGCATATGACCTAATTTAACAAAATTTACAGAATACTTGTAGGATGAAGATGTAGAAATATTTTATTAGCTGTATGCTTATATATCACGCGTTGGCTTTGCAATAATATAGCTGTCATCAGCCATGAAAAAGGTTTTTTTGTCAAGGAAAAAAATGTCAAGCTATGTATATGTGAATTGGGGATTATTAACGGATAAGAAGGGTACGTGTTGATGACAGGAAATTAAGATGTCAGTGCCTTCCACATGGGAAAATAAGCAAAGTTATTAGGAAACTTCTTCATTATAAACTCAAGTATAAATACTTTTGTTGCTTCATTCTCAAATTACATTACCAAGATCGAGTTGACCAGATTTGTTCTTGTCTTGTTTCAGATTGTAACTTTCTGGGATCAAGCTTTTATTCTATTTGAAGAATCATGAACGCTTTAGCAGCAACCAACAGAAACTTTAAGCTAGCATCTCGTTTGCTAGGCTTGGATTCCAAGCTTGAACAGTGCCTTCTCATTCCATTTAGGGAGATTAAGGTTTGTTGCTCTTTTATGTTTCCCATTCTTCTTCTTTTTTGTGTCTTTTTGCAATTCTTTTCTTGAGTTCTTTGTTCCATTTGGGTGCCAATACATGTTTTTGTTTTCAATAATTTGGCCACTTTGATCATTATGCACCTCCTATAATCTGGCTATTCTAAGAACTGGACAGATTGAATTTTGCGTTGATCTTGGACATTGTACTTACCATTCTGAGTTTGACTTAAATTTCTACTTTTCTCCTAGACTTTTACACGTGAGACAATTTTTTAAAATATGGTTGTTGAGCAGCTTACGTGCACTTCGATTGTTATCCAGTGCTATCTCTATTAACACAGGTACCGCGTGACTCTGTCCATCAGAGCTTAGCCCAAATAAATCGCCTCTATCTTTTTGTCTTTGATGAGAGTTGGACCCTAGTCTCCCATAGTTTAGTCTTTCAGACCATTTCATTGATGGCTAGATCATACATTTGGGTGCTGGACTGTTTTGTCTAACCTTTGTTTTTTGCACTATTGTGCTTTTATATGCAGTTGCTTTTCTCATTTTTCTGTAAGCTGTGCTTATTGACTGATATTGCAGGTTGAGTGTACAATACCAAAGGACGACGGCTCATTGGCAACTTTTATTGGATTCAGGGTACAACACGACAATGCTAGAGGCCCCATGAAAGGAGGAATCAGATACCATCCTGAGGTTAGTTGTTTAACTTGACTGAATTACACAGAATGGCAAGATTGATCGAGTTTCTTTAATTCAAGATCATGTTTTTGATTAATGTAACAATGTCTGGTACTGATTCAAATGGTTATGAGTAATGTAGGTAGATCCGGATGAGGTGAATGCCTTAGCACAGCTAATGACATGGAAGACAGCAGTTGCCAATATACCATATGGAGGGGCTAAAGGAGGAATAGGGTGTAGTCCCAGTGACTTAAGCATCTCTGAGCTAGAGCGACTTACTCGAGTATTTACTCAAAAGATACATGACCTTATTGGAGTTCATACAGATGTTCCAGCACCTGACATGGGAACAAATCCACAGGTATATATATGTCTCAGGCATAGTATTTTATCGGACAGTAGAAAGTGTCATTTCCCCTTAACCTTTCGGCATGCTACGGATGGATCTAACTGAAGTGTTGCTTTACGCAGACAATGGCGTGGATTCTAGATGAGTATTCAAAATTTCATGGCTATTCACCCGCAGTGGTAACTGGAAAACCTATTGTAAGTATGAATAATATTCTGATTTCTGATTTACGATCCTTTACACTCCATAGTTCATTTTACACGATCCGAGTAGTGTAAATAAACTTTCAGTTGATGATAACCTATTCTCGTGATCTGTATTTTCTAGCTTGACTCACAACTATACAATCTTTGTATTGGTTTAAGTTGAGAAATTCAACATTTTGACAACAGGATCTTGGTGGATCTCTAGGCAGAGATGCAGCTACTGGTAGGGGTGTTCTTTTTGCTGCTGAAGCACTGCTTAGAGACCATGGAAAGAGCATTGCGGGGCAGCGTTTTGTTGTTCAGGTTAGTGCCCTTAATTCAACTAACAAGTGTGGAGAAACTTAATCTCGAAAACTATTCTGTTTTTCTCGAAAACAAAAATGAACAGAATTAATTCCACACTAGCTGATTGGTTGGTAAGGAAAGATACAAAAGGATATAGAAAGTACTTTTCGTTGGGTAGGTCTGGAATTTGATACGATTTCTTTCATTTCAGGGATTTGGAAATGTTGGTTCTTGGGCTGCACAACTCATTACTGAGCAAGGTGGGAAGATTGTTGCAGTAAGTGACATAACCGGTGCCATAAAGAACAAAAATGGAATCGACATAGCAAGTCTACTCAAACATGTGAAAGAAAATCGTGGAGTTAAAGGTTTCCATGGCGCGGATTCAATAGATCCTAATTCTATACTGGTAGAAGACTGCGATGTTCTTATACCAGCTGCCCTTGGCGGAGTAATTAACAGGTTCTTCTCATGCTATTTCTATAAAAAATAGTTATTAACAAGCTCTTATCATTTCAGATTTATGATACATTTAAATCTCTTTAAAGGGATAATGCAAAAGACATTAAAGCCAAATACATTGTTGAGGCTGCTAACCATCCAACTGATCCTGAAGCTGACGAGGTCAGTGTTTTAGTTCAGTTATTATTTGAAACACAGGACAAGAGAACAACGAAAATTAAACTAATTTTGTTCATGCAGATTTTGGCAAAGAAAGGAGTTGTCATTCTACCAGACATATATGCAAACTCAGGAGGTGTTACTGTCAGCTATTTTGAATGGGTTCAGGTATCAATTTTACCTTCATATCTTATCATATTCCAGCCAAACTGTGGTGTCAATAACTCTTCATATTAACTTTTGGATGATTTTGTAATGCTAGAACATCCAAGGTTTTATGTGGGATGAGGAGAGAGTGAACACTGAGCTAAAAGCATACATGAACAGAGGTTTTAAAGATGTCAAAGATATGTGCAAGACTCACAACTGCGATCTCCGAATGGGTGCCTTCACCCTAGGCGTCAACCGTGTTGCCAGAGCAACAACACTAAGGGGATGGGAAGCCTAAGAATGAGGCGATCGATTGCTTCTTCTTCAAATAAACATATACTCTAAAGCATGGAGTTCATATACTTCTGCACATTCATTTCTGCACTTATGCAAAATTTGACAAAAATTTAGCCATTTCAATAGTTTTGCTTGACCTTTTAAAAGAAAAATAAATGTTGTACACCATCATTCTTATGAGTGCAAGATGGCTTGAAAGCACTAGAAGGGGCACTTTGTTTGGTCTAATTCTTTATTATTAATCAAACAAAGTTTTATAATTGTCTTTGACCTTATTGTTTTCTTAAGAATGAATCAGAAATATTTACAAGCTTTTGTAGATATCTTCCTGGAATATTAAGTTCAGCTATTTTGCTATTTTTCATATAACTAGTTTTAGCATACGTGCGTTGCACGTGTACATCGCGTCAACCAGTAATATTGACTCAGGCGACCACNATATATATATATATATATATATATATATATATATATATATATAATTCTTGAAATAATGAATATCGATTCGATTTAGTTGGCTTAATAGAGGAATAATTCTTTCCCTGCTTATTGTGACTTCAAGTTTGCCTCCAATTATTGAATCTAGTTGTCTTTTTTCTTATGGGATTAATTAGCAAAATAATTTGATATAAAAAATTAATTATAAGATTGTAATAATGATATATTTTTTTCTATAAATCTATGTTGTTTGGACTTAATGTTAAGTTTTCTTTCGTTAGTACTTCGATAATTTGATATTAAGTTCAATATATGTTATGTTCAATAAATACAGGCATTTTGCTCATTTTTTTAATATCCTCTTCATTTTTCATTAGTCACTGCACGTGTACAAAACATCCTATAGTCTAATACTCGCACATACAAAATCGTCTGATACTGTGTGTTGTAAAAAATATAGTTAAAAACTAATATATGAGATACATGTGTAATAGTTTAAGTTTTATATTTCCAACATATCTCTAAAAATATACGGTATTATAAAATGACAAAAATTGGTAGCAAGCTGAGAAAAACACAACTAAATTTTTTAGTAAGACTTTGTCTATTTCACCCAAGATAAAATATGATTAAGTTTCAAATAAAACGATTGACATAATGAATATAGATAAATTGTGATATGACACATTATATTGTTTCAATATGAACTTCATTTATAACAACAAATTTAGATGAATTAAAATTGGTGTACTAAGGGAATTTTCAAGTTCAATACAGATTTTGCGAACAATCANAAGAGTTCCACATAGAAGAAAAATTAACTTTTAGATCATAACAAAAGAGAAGGAAAGATACAAAACAAACAAAGATAAATAAATAAATAAATAAATAAATAAATAAATAAAAAGTGTGAACTTTACGAATTCGAGTACCGGATAACGAGCGCATAGATACTGATGATTTGGTCGGAGGCCACCAACGTTAGCTTGTGTTAGAAGTACAGGTAATTGTTTACATGTTAGACTTTATGTTGGACTCAACATTATACAACTTGACGTGCATACAATTGTTCAAATATTTAACTTGGAAAAAAGTGTATATGAATAGAAATTTGAAATTCCTTATCAAATTCATAAGATATTCATGTTCTATTTCTATGTCTACGTAAGAAAAGAAAAAATAAATTGTTTGATTTATATAAAGTAAAACTTATTAGTTCATTTTAATGTCCTTACATAGTGATTTGAATAAGGAAAGTTTTAATAATCAAAATTTTTAGTTGATTTTGAACTCCTAAATATTAGGAAACTATTTCTAAATATTAGGAAATTATTAAATGATTATTTCTATATATTAGGAAAGTAACTTAAATTACTATTTTGTCCAATGTGAAAATTATTTTAAAGGGGTAAAAAAGGCGAACAACATTTCATTAAGGGTCTTCGTGCTTTTAAAGTACGCGCGTTGCGCGTGTATCCCATCTCAATAAGTATTTAAATCCATTCTAAAAGACATAAACATGATCATTACATAAGAGGTCTTTTTTATTTCTCGCGAATGTAAATTGTTCTATTTCTTTAATGAATAAAATATATGAATTATTTTCTACATACAAAAAAAAAATCACTATGGCAAAGTAAAATCCACTAATATACTATTTCTTTGTTCTCGAAAAAGTTTTTTTTCTCTATCCAAATATATAATCATGGATCCCAATTTTGCATCCGAATTCATCAAAGAAAGGAAAATGGGGTTGAGGTGGAAGACTTTTTTTTCACATAACTCAAAATATTGATTTAAATTATTTATGCACAACCAAAAAAAACTTCAGACCTTTTTATAGAAATTAAAATATCGTATGAAATCTTTTTCCGGTTCAATGTTATACTTTTAAAAAAGAGTTGATGGCAAATATATTACGAAATATATAATTAAGAGATGAAAGAATAATTTCCCGAAAATTAAGAAATTAAGAAGGAATAAGATGTAATATATTAATAATTCAATTAAGGAAATGATTAATATTGAGTTTAAAGTCCTAAATATTAGGACTTTCTACCTAGTTAAATAAGGAAATATTGAATAATTAAAAATTTAATTAGTTTTAAAGTCCTAAATATTAGAAAAGTAATTTTAAAATTACAATTTCGTCCAATGTGAAATCTATTTTTAAAGGGTAAAAAAGGCGAACGATATTTCGCTAAGGGGCTTCGTGCTTTTAATATGGGGTTTTGACACAGTTACCCACAAAAATAAAACTATTTACCCTTGTCTACCCATTTGTTTTCTACCCATAAACTAATTACAATTCCTATCCATACTAGTTTTTGTTTGGGAATTTTTTCTTTATTCTCCAAATCTTTTTTATTTCTATGCTTCTTTTCTTTTCTTTTTTCTTTTCTCCTTTTCTTTTTTCTCGTTTTCTTCTTATTTTTTTCTTTTTTCCTTTTCTAATTTCATTTAACTTCTTTTTTTTATATTCTTTTTCTCTTCATAGTCTAATTTCATTTACTATTTTCACTATTTTTTATTATTCTTTTTTTATACTATTACTAAAGAAAAATTAAATTGTGTACCAATTAAATGTAGCTAATACAACCAAAAAATATTAACTAACATATGATACCATTATAGTATATAGATATACCAACAAGGTATATAATTGTACGTAAAGAGTTAAAAAAAAATTAATTCAATCATTAAACCGAAATAATATAAGTTGTCAATAAAAATTTCAAAAAATTCTAAAAGGATATAACTGTAAGAGTATATCGCATATAGCATACTATATATATATATATATACTATTATAGTATATTGTATACTATTACAATATAATGTTACAGTATATTTCATATTATTACAGTATACTATAACAATATATTGTATACTATAATAGTATACTGTTGAAGTATAACTATATACTCCGATAGTATATCATATACTGTAGCGGTATACTGTTAGGTAACTTTGTTCTTCTTCAATTATTACAATATACCGCTGCAGTATATTGTAAACTATAATAGTATAATGTTGAAGTATAGCTATCATCCTTGCATTATTAGAATATTGACATTTCTCTGTAGACAAAAAAAAAAATTGAAGGACTTATGTGGAATAAGCATATAGGACTTTAATAGTAATCCACAGTGAAGGAAAAAAGAAACTGATGTTCAATATTGCTGGAAAGTTCCTGCTTACAACCCTCCACGTTGGATAGTCTCACCTTGATTTTGTGTTTGAATTTTAAAAATAAAAAATTTGTTAATAAAGAGTGTTTTACCTTTTCTAATGGATTTACTTAACCGCAAATACAATTTATTAGATTGAATAAGTTTCAAACACTGAATGATTAAAAATATTGAATCATCCCTTAACTTTTCTCTTTCACACATTGTGCGTTATAGGTCGTTATAACCAATGCGATGTTAGTAGCAACATGGAGTTGCATATTTTGTCGTTCCAAAATATTGTATTCATAAAATACAAACCTACCACACTAATAGATATTATCGATGCAGTTGGAACTTGGAAGTTAGAAGGTGCCAGGTAAATAATTTGGGCCCCATGGGTAAAAGTAGTAAATAGTTTGGGTCTGGACATTAAAGGGTAAATAATTTAGAATTAATGGGTATAAAATGAGATTTTCTCTTTTAATATAGTATATAGATTTTTATATTGTATAAATCCTCACACCTAGAAGAAGTCAATTTGTAGATTCAATTCATGCGCATGCCTCTACGTCACATGCTTTGAGAAGTACGAGAGACTCGGGAACGGAAAACACTCTTGAATCAGATATTATTACTAAATACTCAAAGTTTTTATAAAAACAGTTCAATTTGCTAATGCTAATATTAAACTTTAATTTATACTGTATGATTTCAGACTATATTTTTCATTCACAAACCAAACACTGAAAAACCTTTTTCAAAAGGCATTTTCCGTCATACTAGAGACGGTAAAAATATAACTAATTTAAAGAAAACAGCAAAAAAAAAAAACACTGTAAAATAAAACTAATTTACAGAAAATAGCAGTCTAGGAGATCAACTAGTAATAAATACCAACGGTAAGTGGCATCACCCTGTAGGAAAGAAATAGCTTTATGATACACTGGAATGCGGACGCTACTGGAATCATTATCATGCACTATGAAGTACAAATAAGCCACGGTCAAACTTCCGAGATCTACGGCAATCGCCCACATAATGAATGACTTATGCTTCAGAAAAAACAACAGCGACCCAGTAAAATCCCACAAAGTGGGGTCTAGGATGCTTCAGAAAAAAGAAAAGAAAAAAAAAAAAGAGTTGGGCGACCAGTACAAGATATGTACCAAAATCAACAGCATA
Source organism: Nicotiana attenuata (assembly GCF_001879085.1). Classification (NCBI taxonomy): domain Eukaryota; kingdom Viridiplantae; phylum Streptophyta; class Magnoliopsida; order Solanales; family Solanaceae; genus Nicotiana; species Nicotiana attenuata. The sequence continues at coordinate 94,841 of NW_017672326.1, forward strand.
AAATAAACCAACTTCAAGCATAAGGATCTCAGATTACAGTAGAATGCATTCAACTAATACTGCTGTTGATCATGATGGGTGGTGCTCAATGGGCAAAGGACACTCAAATGGTTCCAGTTCAGTGGAAATGAAAAGGAGCTAATTCCACTAACAGAATTGTAGTGACATCCTCCCACCCAATTGATTCAACAACATCCCAGCACTATATCTGAAATTGAATACAATACTACATTTGCTTCTAAAATCTCCCTCTACCCCTAAAACCGCCTCCACGACCGCCTCTAGGAGGTCCTCTACCACCACGAGGAGCACCCCTTCCACGGAAACCACCACCACCACCACGGAAACCGCCTCTTCCCCCACCTCTTCCTCCACCACGCCCTCCACCTCTAGAAGCTTGCTGCTGTCCCCTGCAATAATAGTGAAATACATTCTGATTCAGTTCAATGCCAAAACGAAAAAACAAAATATGAAAGAAAGAGGTGGTTGTATCAACCAAACATGGTTGCAATTCAATTAGATTACTGTCAAACATAGATTTTGTATTCTCTTAAACATTAAGGTAGAATTTGTTATTGTCATCGAAATGAACACTGCGCTCTGCAAGTTTGCTAAAGATTTTTCAGATTTAGTTAAATGTCAAACAGAAAAAACACAATATTGAAGAAAGATGTGGCAGTATTAACTGAACATGGCTCTGAAATTCACATTGTCTTTTGGTAGCCGCATAGACCTTATATTTTCGAGCAACAAAGCCATAGTCCTTAATTTTCCAAGGAAGGATTTCCTCCTAATCCAAAAGAACACACCTTCTACATGTTTGCTAAAAAAGACATACATAAACATATCCTTGCAGCTTCAGGTTAACTTCGCTCTCATTGGATGTGATTAAACTTCTCAAGGCACATATCAAATATGATGACTTTAAAACATCTTTCTAAATGATTTTGAAATTCTGAAAGTCTATCAGTCAGAGTTTGAGTTCATAACATACTAAATCATATTGCTATAACCATACTTAATTTTAATAGGCATAGTCATTTGGAACAAATAAACCATATGGAAGGTAGGATTATTTCTCCTATAAGAATGGGAGGAAATATTATCTTTCCTGTTATTGCATTCCAAGTGCAAACAAGAAAAGCAAATAGGATATGATATGAAACATTGATTATTTCTTTGGACGGTAATTTGTGAATAGCGTAAACATGAACTGCTCCACTCAAAGTCATAAATACAACTTTTCTGTCAGTGTCATGAATCAAAATGAATCCATTACTAAAGTCATGATAGATTACAGTATTAGCTTCAGCAATGACATTTTATAATAATAATAATAATAATAATAATAATAATAATAATAATATAAACTCATGAAATTTATTTGCACACATAACAGCAGGATATATGTTAATCTAAACAGCCGAAATCCAGAATAATGTTTTAAATCATATTTAAACCTTCAACTATCCAAAAACAACATGGTCAAGGCAACCAGGAGAATTGTAGTTAGTTCAAACAGCCAAACATCTATATGAAGTCTTAAAAGTATGAAGCAAGACGAGCAAACACATACTTGGGCTGCGGAAGAAATCTGGCCAGTGGCAAAAGCTTAGCTGGGTCAATATAGAATTTATCTCCAGATGAATATGAAGTCGCAATTATTCCCTCCATCATCTTTATGGAAAAATACTGTACCAGAAAAAAAAATCCCATCATATTTTATAACATCAAAGCAACAAATTTTGAATCCCAATTTCTAATTTTACAATAGCAAAATAAAACAAGGGAAAAAATAAAACAAGGAGAAAAAGGGTTTCTTACAGATTCATTAATGGGGCCAAAAATTTCATCGACTTTTCCAATCTGGGTCTTGTTCTGAAGGTAAATGGGTGCATTAAAGTATGGGATTTTCTCATTTGTTAGCTTAGTCACTGCATCTCCTTCACATGCGTGCACAAATGACGAAATCTCTGCATTTCAATATTCAAAAAGAAAGTCTTTTGCTTCAATGCATTATTTTACATATAGCAACATAAAAAATCGAGAAGAGTCAAAAAGTACCAACTACTTCGGGAGGAGGCCCTTCATCACGAGGAGGGAAGCGACCCCCTCCACGGCCGAAGCCCCGACCGCCGCGGCCGCCGTCTCTGCCGCCCCTAAATCCTCCGCCACCACGTCCTCTTGGAGGTCTCATGCTTCCTTCACTATCCACCCGATGGAGGAAAAATGGGGTTTAGGGTTTTAGAAAGTTTCAAGTAATATTGAACGAGGCAGTTATTTGTTTGCCCAAATTTACCCCTGATTAGAATTGTATTTCCTTCTCGCTTTTCCTTTGTCTTTTTTCTTTTTCCCCCACTTGTCCTTTGTTTCTTTTCCTTTAATTTTTGTGTGGTTTTTGTTATAAATAGAATTTTATTTATGGTGAATGTTTATATTTAGAGAGATTCTAGGGTTTATTACTTGGTGACTAAGTCACCCTCTCCCTATAAATAGAGGGTTCCATTCCATTGTACTTCATCCCAAAAAGCAATAAGAATTCTCTCTCTCTTTCTTTGCAATATTCTTCTTTATTGTTTTATTACACGTTATCTGCACGAGACTCTACTGTCTCAAGAAGCTCTTTGAGAAGACTACGGTATAACTTTTCTCCTATTTTAATTATGACTGATATTATGAAAGAAAGTTCGTTGCCCTTGAAATTTCGGGCAAGAACTATATGACATGGGTGTTGGATGCTGAAATCCATTTAGATGCAGTGGGTCTTGGAGACGCCATTAAAGACAAAAATAAAGCATCCGCCCAAGACTGTGCTAAGGCCTTGATTTTCTTGCGCCATCACCTTGATGAAGGGTTGAAAATAGAATATCTCACAGTCAAAGATCCACTTGTTTTGTGGAATGGCTTAAAGGAAAGATATGACAACTTAAAGTTGGTCACTCTTCCACAATCGATATGATTGGGCTCATCCGAGGCTCCAAGACTTTAGGTCTGTTTCTGAAAATAATTCTGCGATGTTCAGAATTACTTCTAAGTTGAAACTCTGTGGAGATACTATCACTGACTATGATATGCTTGAAAAAAACGTTCACAACCTTTCATGCCTCCAATGTTAACTTGCAATAGCAATACCGAGAGAAAGGTTTCGAGAAGTACTCTGAGTTGATTTCCTTTTCTCCTTGTGGCTGAACGAAACAATGACTTGCTCATGAGAAATCACGAAAATCGACCCATTGGGTCTACACCATTGCCTGAAGTGGATGAGGTGTATTCCCATTATGCTAAGCGTGGAAAAGGCCGTGGCCCTATTCGTGGTCGTGGTGGTGGTTGTAGCCGTGGCTGAAGACAAGGAAGAAATTTTCCTGGTATTAATCACCCCCCAAAGAAAAATAACCACCAAAAGTGAAAAGGGAAAGATAAGAAGCCAAAGGCAAATGGTTCAGAAACTGAATGTTATCGTTGCGGTGGAAAAGGGCATCGGGCAAATATTTCTCGTACACCAAGACATTTGGTTGAGCTGTATCAAGCATCTCTAAAGAATAAAGGCCCTGAAGCCAATTTTATCTCTGACAATGATTTTGACATCACCCACTTGGATGTGGCAGACTTCTTTGAGCACCCTGATGGGAAAATAGACCACTTAATCGGTGATGGATCCGTGGTTAAAAATGATTGAGTAGTTTGATTTTTATTTTATCCTATTCGTAGGAGCTAGTGGATAAATATTATGTAATTACAGTCCTTTACATGAGTAGTAGTCATTATTATCAATTAGTTTTATTTATTTTATGGGATAATGTTAGTTCGTTTTAATTAAATATGGCTCTAGTATTCGATTTAAATAACATTTCAGTTGCTTAGTTTTCAAGGATAGTCAAGTGATTATTTTGATATCAACTATATAAGAAGACGATAACTTAAACATCATAAACTAATGTATGTGGCTTGTCTATTTCTGTTATATATACGTATCTAACTAAAAGAGCAATAATCTAGCGGCATAAGTCCATAATTCAGACACTTTATACATGAATAAGTAATCATCATTTCATCTAACTAAAAGATGGCAATATGTACAACTATTTTAAACGTGTCTCTTTTGTTAAAATAACAGTTTGGTCACTAGAGAACAAATTTTTCATTATTTACTAGTAGTATCAAATTTAATTGTTTCTGTTCTCCACCCAAAAGGAGTATACTTAAATGCTAGTATTATATTATTATGATTAACACAGAAAATTAGTACATAGTTCGATAGTAGTTCGGAAAAATATGCTGAACTTTTAATATTTGTGTTCAAGCAAATTCTTTGTAAGCCTAATTTATTTTTCTGAAATTACTAATGTTTATTCATATATTCTTTTTGCATGTCAACTCATGGGAAGCAAATATGAATATTCCACAAAACAAACTTAGATCAAAGTTCAATTGTAAAAATATTTGTTTAGTTTATTCATGTACGACACATACAATATTCAAAGAGAAGAAATATTTCTCTCATTTAAGTATGTGTAAGGCAGATATTACTATAATTTCTGGTAGTAGTAAATTAATTGAAGGCTCTGGAAGAGCTACTATAACTCTGCCTAAGGGAACAATACTTATCATAGAGAATGCAATGTTCTCCTCTAAGTCCATAAGGAACTTGTTGAGTTTTAAAGATATCCGCCGAAATGGATATCATATTGAGACAATAGATGAGAATAATCTTGAATATCTCATCATTACCAAAAATGTCTCTGGCCAGAAAAGGGTTATTGAGAAATTCTCATCTTTATCTTGTGGCCTGTATTGGACAAGAATTAGTGCAATTGAGGCACATTCTATTGTAAACCAAAAGGTTACTGATTCCAACACATTTGTACTTTGTCATGATCGATTGGGACACCCTGGATCAATTATGATAAGACGGATTATGCAAAACTCAAATGGGTATCCATTAAAGAATCTAAAGATTCTTTTAAATAATAAATTTTCTTGCACTTCTTGTTATCAAGGCAAGTTAATTATTAGATCATCACCAACAAAGGTTGGGATTGAGTCCCCTGCGTTTTTGGAACGTATACAAGGGGACATGATCACGCCCAACTATACCTTATAAAAAGGACAAGCGGACGTTGCAAATATAATCTGAGTATTTAGCCCAAAGTCGAATCCACAGGAAATTAACCTATCAATTACTCTTGTTAGACTCACTAAATTCTTCGTAATCAACTTCCCAAATATTTTGAATAACAATTGGTGATACTTTTACTAACTATAATTGAACAAAATTAAGTAAACTAAAACTAACTATGGTTGAGTTGTAAACAATTAAGAGAAGGATCTAAGGTTGTGATTTCCTATATATTGATGGAATCCCTTCCTGTTATGTTTCATATAGATTTGCATAATCGTCTCTATCGATTATGAGCACTCTTACTATCGTAAATCTCTCCCGAGTAATTATGACAATTTACTAGACGCACTCTCCCGATACGCTAGCTGGCTTTTATTACAGCTCACTTTAGATCACACCCAAGGTTTTGTTATCCTTAATCCCGCCTTTAAACCCTCAGTTATTGATTCCTCATATACTTTGGGAGTGGTGTTATTCAACAGTTACTTAAATATGCACTCTCTCCCGAGTAATACATACTAAATAGGCACAGCTAATTGAGGATCTTATCAATTAACTACAACAAGAACGTAGTTGAACAAATAGAGATTAAACTGGGCAAACTATATTAACATAACATGAAGTTCATCCTTTAACAGGTTCCATCAAAACACTAGACTAAATAATTAGCTACTCATAGCAAAACAAGATAAAATCACAAAAGTATTCATAATGTGCAAATAAAGATAACAAAGAGAAGATTGAAAAACTCTAATGGTTGATTGCTCTTATCACACTTGTTCTTGCATCCAATTCAGTCTTAAAACAAGCTTAACCTTTGCTTGGGCGAGTTTGTTGAGTTTATAAAGGATTAGGATAAGTTTCCCCCCGATTTACACTTTAGTCCCCAAATTTCTGGGCGCTTACACAGTCGACCACGGCCGTGGAAGAACGCGGCGCGACCGCGGTGAAATGCATCTACACTGCCTCGCCCGTTTGGCCTACCGCGTTCCAGCCGCGGTCGGGGTAGCCTCTTGTCTAGTCATCCTTTGCCTCTTTCTTGCTTATTTTCGTTTGGGTTCTTCTTGATTGGCCTTATATCCATATTATTGACTCCAAAACACTCTATAGTCTCTTCCTTACTTGGATTAGTTCCTGCAAAGCAAAAGAACACCAATTAAAGTATTTTGTTATCATTTTGCATTTAAAACAACAATAAAGTATGGTACATTTGGAGTATAAATAGCGTCTATATTAGCCTACTATCAACACCCACACTTAAATCGTTGCTAGTCCTCTAGCAACAAACCACACTCTATAGGCCTAATCGTCATCGGGTCACTTCCCTACTCCTTATACCAAGAACAGTTCACATGGATAGACTACTTCAGCGCAACCTCCTTGCCTCAAGAGTGGACTCCTTTCTAGCCACGCAATACCCCTAAACAACTCTCCTACTCTCAGTCAGAGGTCCAGACTTACCTTCCCTTTATGAATCATGTGCCTACTCACTACAAAAGAGACTTATATCGTTTACAAACCACACACTGAGGAACTCGAATACAACATTTCACTCACCCTTAGAAATAAATTCTTATGCCAAAACAACATACCATAGGCTTGCCCGTAGTGTAATACACAACTAATCGAGATCATTTGGTCTAGAATCAAATAGGACTTTATTTGGTTATAATGTTGGCAGCGGGACGGGTAGGATACATCTGGGTATAGTGACTACACCTCCCTAAGCACTCCACTACATTGTGTACTTTTTTAAGCTCTTAACTTTGTCACACCTTCATTCTACCATTACATTGTTGTGTTCACCACTAAGCACACTTTTTCTTTTAACAGCTACCACCAATTTGAAACTTCTCTTTTCTGATTTTTTTTCTTGTCTTTTCTTTTTTCTGGTGGCCTTTAATATTGTTTATCAACCAGTGCACCTTTTTCTTCTCATGTCCCCTTAATTTCACTTAACAGCCCAACCAACCACCCCACATTTATATTTTTCCATATCCATTACACTTTGAGTGCTTCTAAGAGGTGATAGGGTTCAACAAGATAGGCTATTTAAACTCGGGTTAGGCTTGTAATGTGGTTGCCAAGGAAAACAGGCTTATAGGCTCAACGGGGTTAACTAGGGTATACACCATTAGGTGGGAACAAGCATACATAGAAAGGTTAAGCAAAGAAACGCCTATATCACTTTCCAGACCAAACGAGGCTACCGTTTCGCTTTGTACACACACAGGGCAAGTTCTAGGCATTGAATGTTAACACAGAATACAAAAAGCCTCACTCACACATAGCACATGACTCAATTCAGTTAGGATCATCAGACACTCTGTTCTAAGTACTTGAGCCGTTCGGGAACACACAATTTAAGGCATTCTTTGAGTCAACTAAAGAGCCTAAGTGTCACACTAAAGTAGTCTTTATTCAAGGTACCATAGAGTTAAGGGTCCCTGTTTCCTTTTTTTGCTTCTCGCCCAAGACTTCCTAAACTAAAAAGAAAAAAAAAACTAACTACACCCGGTTCAAATAGAAACCCTTGGAAAAGAATCGTGGTTTAAAGAAAAACCAAGGGGGAGTTGATACACTACCTAATAAACGAAAATCATTTGTTTTTGTGTTTCTTTATTTTTATTTTTTTTTGTTCGACTTAAATCCCTCAAGAGACCCGTCGAGAGGTGTCTGTCTTTGGGCCAAGTCGAAGTTAACTAACATAAACCAACAATACCAAACAAAAACAACACCATACAAATTTATACAATGATACAACAACAACCATCCCCCACCCCACACTTAAAGATTTGGCATGTCCCCATGTCAACGAATTTAAAGCAAAGTAAGGTAAGGGGACTCCCCTGGTGCTCAATCTTGATCAGATATGGTGCCAGGATAGAGATGACACGCTCGTCCGAGTGCCCGGAGCCAGCCCATGATCTTTTTCTCCGACCTAGCATGTTGAGTAGTCAAATTGTCAACTCTAGTACCCAGGTCAGTGATCGACGTGCGGAGGCCAGCCATTTCTTGCTCCAGGGCTGTCATGCGGGTACTTCGGCGGGCCTGTGATGGGCCCGCCTCATCAGCACTCGGATGTGGTGGGGCGGCAGCGTGCATAGTTCCCTAATCATCATCATTGGTCTCATCATCAGCATCAACCACCACAACCGGCTCTTTCCCAACTGAGATTTCGCTAGCCCTGAATGGGGCTTTCAATGGCAACTTCCCATCTACTATGGGATTTTCAGGAACTCGTGAAGCACGACACAACTTGGTGACCAAGGAGGGGAAGTATAACCCTTTGAGTACTTCCAGGAAGCGAATAAACATCTCTTCTTGGATGAGCCGGTCCACATCAAAATCGTATTGACTCATGAAATAATAAATCGTCGTAGCTCTTGGCCCATTAACATCGGTGGTGTTGCTTGACGGCAGCAGACGACTGTTGATGATCGTCAGCCAACACTTAGCTTCCCAAGTGAGAGATTGAGAGTTCAGAGTAATTCTCGACTTTATCCAGATTGGATCCCGATTAGCCATACAGATTGTTTCAAGAATTGGTTGCCACCCGACAAATAGAGAAGGTTGACAGCCTCGGTAATAATATGTCTCTCCAGTGAACACTGGCAACCTGTACACTCGACGGATTGCCTCAAGAGACGCATCCACCGGAGTACGGCGTACCGTGACAACCCTCTCAACATGTTCTGAGCAATTTGCATAGAATTCCCTTACTAGCAGCACATTGCCCTCCTCCGGTTCATCAAAGAAGATGTCCAAATTATGCCTCCTCAATTCTTCATAGATACGGGGGCATTCAATTTGCAAGGCACACCTGTCAATGTGTACTTCTGGCAATAGCTTTTTGGATGCCTTTTCATGTATCTTGTCCTGAGCTGCTTTGGAGACAAACCTAGTGCGGTCAAACTGTTTCGCACTAGCTTGACCCCGAGCTCTAGAAGAACTGCCAGGTCCACTAGCGGAGGACACTGTGGTACGTCTCTTCCTGGATTTATGCATTGTACAAGCAAAAAAATAGATGTTCCTATCAGTGAGGGTTTGAGTTGTGTGAACCCTGGGTGGTTACTCAGACTTCACCACCACCATGGTCACATTAGCCATTACAACTCCATTGGGAAAATTTAGCAAACACCTTGTGAGCATGGTTTCTAATCTAACACACCTAGTCCTATGGAAGCATAAACTCTTCCCCCAAATCAACCATTCTCACTTCACCATTCCACCCGACCACAATGAACTTTATACAACAGAACCACACTCTTATCTACAACATTTTTCACATAACCCACTAAAAGCAGAAAATAAAACCAAAACAAAATCTAATTATAAATACTACACACTTCCAACATGAAAATTGAAAAATAAAGAAGCACAAGAAGGGATAGGAGAAGCTTGACATACCTGGGTTTGTAGAAATTGAGATTGATGGAAGATGGAGTCTTGTAGAGGTGTGTGTGTGTGTGAGAGAGAAGGAAGGGTTATGTCTTGAAGAGAAGAAGAAGAAGAAAGAGAGAGAGATAATGGGTTACGGTTTGTAGAGAGAGGGAATAATGGGGAAAGTGAGGGTGGGGCGTGTGTAATTTGGTGTTTAAGAGGAGAGGTAAAGAGAATAAACTAAAAAAAAAATTTAAAAACGTGACTTACCTGGGCGACAGACGCTTCGCGAATCACCGCGGTTCACCGCGGTCCCACCGCGGCCGTGGTGAGTGAAGGGGGGCGAAACAAAATGATCTTGTTTCACCGCGGTCGTGCCGCGGTCCCACCACGGCCGCGGTGGATCGAGCAGTCCTAAAATAGTATACTCGTCTTTCACCGCGGTCGCGGTCACGAGCTTTTTATTTATTTATAAGGACGCTAGTTTCCTATACATCTGGTACAACATCAAACAAAAGAAAAGAAAACAAAAGAAATCATGGGTCGCCTCCCACGCAGCGCCTGATTTAATATCGCGGCACGACTCAGATTAGCGCATTTGAGGCTCGCTCGACCTTTGAGGTTCAGTCGGATGGATCACTGACACTTCCTTGGATTCATCCATGCCCACATATAGTTTCAATCTTTGCCCATTGACTCTAAATGTATGAGAGTCTTTCTCTAAGGCAATCTCTACGGCACTTGAAGGGAGCACTTCGACCACTCGAAATGGTGCAGACCACCGTGACCCGAGTTTACACGGAAATAGCCTTAATCTTGAGTTATACAGCAACACCATTTCTCCGGGCTTGAAATTTCTCTCAACAATGTTCTTGTCGTGCAACCTCTTCATTCTTTCCTTGTACAACCTCGTGCTCTCGAAAGCAAGAAATCGGAACTCGTCTAACTCATGAAATTCTGTGACTCTATTTGTTCCCGCAGCCTCAATGTCCAGATTTGGCTATTTCATTGCCCACCAAGCCTATGTTCTAGTTCCACTGGCAAGTGACAGGCCTTCCCGAATACCAACTTATATGGTGACATACCAATTGGTGTTTTAAAAGCGGTTCTGTAGGCCCAGAGTGCATCATCTAGCTTTTTCGCCCAATCAGTTTTTGTTGCGTTCACAGTCTTGGTCAGTACACTCTTTATCTCTCTATTCGACACTTTGACCTGTCCACTGGCCTGAGGATGATATGGGGTTGCCACATTGTGGCGCACATCGTACTTTGCTAGCAATTTCTCGAAGGCTCGATTGCAGAAGTGAGTGCCTCCGTCACTGATAATAGCTCTCGGGGTCCCGAAACGGGTGAATATATTCTTCTTCAAAAACCCCACCACCACTCTTGCATTATTGGTGGGAAATGCTGCAGCTTCCACCCATTTGGACACATAATCTACAGCAACAAGTATGTACTTATTGCCAAAGGAGATGACGAAGGGGCCCATGAAGTCTATCCCCCATACATCGAACACTTTAACCTCTTGAATTGGGTTCATGGGCATCTCATGGCGACGGGAAATGTTCCCAGTTCGCTGACATTCATCGCAGCCCTTCACCCATTGATGTGCATCCTTAAACACTGTTGGCCAGTAGAACCCAGCTTCTAGCACTTTTTCTGCCATCCTGACTCCTCCAAAATGCCCGCCATATGCCGATGCGTGACATGCCTACAAAACAGAAGATTGTTCTATCTCGGGGACACACCTCCGGATCATATTGTTAACACATATTCTAAACAGATAAGGCTCATCCCAGTAATACATGCGGCAGTCACGATAAAACTTTTTCTTTTGCACAAAGGAAAGGTCATAGGGAACTATACCGCTTGCCAGGTAATTTGCAAAAGTCTGCATACCATGGCACTTCCTCAAGGCTTGTGGCAAGTAGCTGCTCGTCCGGAAAGGCTTCCAGAATATCCTCTACCTCATCTGCATTTTCAGCTCCTTCAAGTCGCGATAGATGATCAGCGACTTGGTTTTCTGTGCCCTTACGGTCACGAATCTCCAGGTCGAACTCTTGCAATAACAGCACCCAACGAATCAGGCGTGGTTTGGATTCCTTATTCTCAATCAAGTACCTGAGAGCAGCATGATCAGTATATACAATTACCTTAGAGCCAATCAAGTATGATCTGAACTTGTCGAATGCGAACACCACAGCCAGCATCTCCTTTTCAGTCACAGTGTAGTTCAGCTGAGCTCCACTCAACGTTCTACTGGCACAGT